>NW_022107407.1:3011612-3029990 GCF_000313985.2 Echinops telfairi
GTGTGTGTGTGTGTGTGTGTGTGTGTGTGTGTGTGTGTGTGTGTGTGTGTGACGCCACTTAGAAGCAGGTCGAAAGTCTGAGGCAGCAGGGGTTGGGGATTGCATCCATATGGCCAGATTGCAAGAATGCAAAGATCCATGCGCTTGCAAGTATTGTTCCAACTGACTGGATGGTTTGTGGTGTAAAAGAATAGCTCCCTGGTAGGGGGAGATGGGCTTATGGGAGCCGGTATGTTAAGGCTTTTGACACTGGGTTTTGCATACGCCATTCATTTCTCTGTTGGCCTCTGAGTCACAAGCTAGACTTACAATCTAATGCCTGTTTTGGCCATCCTTCGGCGTTACTAGTTGAAAAGCAGTCTTTTTTTAAAAAGTGTGTTTAATGATAATATAGTACCAAATAATTCTTATGTCGTGAGTTCTCTGTGTTTCGTGAACCGTGTATCACTATTCTCTATGTGTAGGAAAATGGTCATGTACATGAGACACCCCACTAAAGAATACACATTTCCTAATGGGGAGAACTGCGCCTAAAACACACGCACTCATGTAGGCAAGCTTGTGGGGACTGTATATTAATGAAAACCTGAGAAGATTTCCTGGGGTCAGTGCCACATGTGTGCACTCTCTTGTTGAGGGAGATGGCAATATGAGGCATAAATGTACACAGAACATCACTGCTGGTCACTGGCTATTCAGTGTGTGTTCCAATCTGCCTCGGCAATGTGGCTTAGATCATGTACTACTACCACTAAATACTTACTCATAGATTTTGTTTGCATAGTGTGTCTCAATTAACTTAATATATAATGAGCTATTGTTGAAGTAGAAAGTAATTTAGTTTTGAAATGGCTTCCATATGGAAATATAGCTTTGGCTTAATAATTTAAAATGAATTTAATCACAGCTCTGTTGTTTACTGTGTTTCTATAGGGTATTTGGAAGAATGATATGAGATTGAATTTAACCTGAGAATAATTGTGGTGAAATACTTAGAAATATTATAGCTAATATTTATTCAAATGTAGTTGGTATTTGGAAATGAAAATGAAATTTAAAAACTGACAGTGTAAATCTTTTGCTTGAAAAATTATTCTAAGAGGAAAGGGTAATTCAGGAAAGAGAAACATTTATAGAAAACCTGAGAATATTATAATAAGAGTAGATCTGTTTTAAACATATTTAAGCAGTTAGGAAATTTTCATTTAAAGTTTAGAGAAATGGATGAATATTTATTATTCTTTTTTCCTAGGAGAAACTGTAAAATGTCACTTTATAAGTATTATTTATCTCTGGAAATTCTGTAGGTATGCTGAAAGGTGCTTTAAAGCGTATCTTCTCCTCTTCATTTCCTTATAAAGACCAGAGGTATACTTTCTGGCAAAAAGAAAACATTTTATTTAAAGCTACAATATTTTATAAATGTGAGCTTCTTTTATGGCATTTTTGTTTTTATTTATAGCCAACCTGCTACAAATGAGCAGGGGTAAGGGATGGGGGCATAAGATTGAAGGTGAAAGGGAATTGGTAGAACTATACTTTCTTGGATCCAACACAGCAAATTTGAATAGAAAATGAAAAGATACAATTAAAAACAAAGTTGTCTTTGTAACTGAAAATTATAAAGTAATATATTTCTCTCAGGTTTTCACCTCTGTAATGTCCTAAGCCAGCCAATGCTCTTGCTTAATAATGTTATCAGTATTGATTGACCAGTTCCTTATGCCTAAATGGTCTAGATGTTTTTAATGAAGAAATTGGAATTTGTGTGCAGTGCAAGGAAGTTTATACTGAGCACAATTATGGTATGGTGACATTTCAGTTGACATAATGAATTAACTTTGGAGCATATAAAGGTGGAGACACTGATGAGGTATAGAGAGGGAAACATCTCCCCTTTACTTATCATACGTAATTTTATGAGAGTAAGTGAAAAAGATTGCTACAAGGGTTCAGTTCATTCATGCAAAGGTTTATTATATACAAAACTTGTTTGAACATGACTTTGTGATTCGTGGATGGCTGTGGTCAGTTCTCTCAGTAATACATTTTAAGATGCCTTCAAAAAAAAAAAAAAGTCAAATCAGAAGAGACAGTGGCTTCTGTGAAGAGCTCCTGGCTCAGCTAAATTCAAAGCAAGGAGGTCAGCTCAGAAGGTTAAGGTGACTTTGTTTCGCGATTCCAGAGGGGTTGACTTTTGATAGATTTTTTTTCAATGACACAAGACAATTACAAGGGTTTATTGTGCAGAAGAAATTGAAAACTGCGTTGGTGAGAAAATGGCCAGGAAAATTGCCCAGAAGGTGTCCCACTGCCACCCCCGCCCCCATCACAACAATGTACTTGTTGATTCTTCAAAGATAGCAAGGGCTGTCCTATGACTTTTGAGGGAAACCTTAGCCCTAGCCACCCTTCAGATTTGGGTCCTCAGAGGGTGCCAACACAATCAGTTTGATGTGGGGTACAACTAAGAGCACAGGGTTCTTGGGGAAGGGTAATAGAGATGGAAACACTACCTTCAGAAATTTGTAGACTTATATTTATAAAGGTTTCTTTGATTTCGTGACCATAGTTTTGGATGAACTGCTGTCTACCACACTGTGCTATGATTTTAACATTACCCTCACATTGTGGATTTGAAGTATCAGAGATAAACTGGAAATATAATTTTTAACAATATATTTGCAATTTTAAAATGGATTTTGATGGAAGACAAAAGATATCTATCTATCTATCTATCTATCTATCTATCTATCTATCTATCTATCTATCTATATATATATATGGCTCCCACTTAAATAGTCAGTCAAAGTCTCACAATGTTGAGTTAAAAAAATCAATCAGCACAATGAAATGTGCCTTATACATAATTATTGAATGGAGTGTCAGGGAAGAAAGAGGTAGGTAGAATTATTCACTTATAAAACTACTGCAAAAAGAAACAAGACAAGCCTTTAATACCCCAGATGTTGTTATTTTGGATAGTATGGCACTGTCTAGTTTCTTCACCACACTTTGCTACAGCACCCATATCTTCAGTGATATCTTCATGAGGGTGAGTATTGAATAGTACCATGTCCTAAGAATGAATTGTTCTTAGATTGGGGCTAGAATTCAGTGTGAGCCTCAAATGCACTCATATATTAATCATTTATGTGTGTATCAGGTTCACTTTAGAGATATAATTGTTTTATGATTAAAGAACATTATAAATAAACTCCCTGGGAAATAAGGTAATTCTATTGATAGTTTATTAATTTAGCCAATGATATAAAATTCAAAACACTGCTGAGAAAGATATTATACAAGTTGAGGCCAGCTTCAGATTGCAATACAATACTTATTGACTTGTACAGATTAAACATTTAAGTGAATGGATACTATTTACACCAACAATGGGGGTTGGTTGTTCAGTAGAATCTTTATATCATGATTTTAATCTTGTGGAACTTTGGGGTACTAATTTTTGCCTCCAAATAAAGTTTTGAATGAAGAGATGATTGAATGAGTCTGACTGAAGGCAAAGGAAGTCAAATCAGAAGTTGATTTTTGGGGTCTGATTAATCTAATTAATTTGGTTAATCTAAACAGATCCTTTATTGTCAGTCATCTGCACTTCTCCTTCCACAGAAAGAATGTGCAGGTGAGAAGTACACAGTCTTTGCTTGGAGACACAATATTAGTGTGGCTCTGTTGGAAGTCTACATTGCTTGGAAATTATATATCCTCTGTAATATAGATCCTAATTTGCTATATCCTCAAGTAAAACCACAAAAAGTTTTCCTGAAACTGCAGAAAGCACAGAATCAGTGTGCCTTATATGAAAGTGTTGATCTCCTCACACATTTCTGTTCCCAGTATATAAATGGAGATAATGGAATTTTCCTTATCCACTCGAAGTGTGGTCTTGAGGATCAAATGACAGCATGCATGTGGATATTTTTAAATAGACTCTAAAAGTCTATAAAAATGTCATGCTTGATTTGGAGCAACACCTGCTTGCCTGTCACTTGAGGTAGAGCACAGGGAACAGGGTGTCAGTGTACCTTAGCCTCAGTAATTGGCTGCTGTGTGTTTGTTTTTGTCCAGAAGTTTTGGCAGCTTTATGTCCCCGAGCATCTGGCAGTTTATCCCCTTCAGGCTGACAATGTATGGTGTCCGTTTTTGTATGTTCTGCCCACACCCTCCTGGGAACAAAGAACTTTGGCTGATTCTTCTTAGCCTTCCAAAGAGGAGGCTGCAGCTGATGACGTAGATCTTTGATCCACCTGAATGCAGGAAGCCAACAGGAGGAATAATAGGAACCATTGTCATCTTCTCCTCACCAGTGGAGCCAGTTCATCATGAAGCCAGGAAGAAGATGGACACTTTGAGAAGAAAGTATGGTTTTAAAAAGCACTGGAATGAAATTAGACAAATAGTGCTTGGCAGATACATTGTGAACTTTGAGCTTTTGCCCTTTTCTGTCCTTGCTGTGGAGTCCATTCAAAATCATGGTGACCTCTGTTTGTCCTAGTAGAATTGTGCTCCTTAGGGCTTTTAATGGCTGATATGTGCTTCTGTTCATTTGATCCAGAAACCTTTTTTTCTGAGAGTCTTCTGGATGGACTTTAACCTCTAAAATTTCATTGACTGCATCCCCCTGAGATTCCCAGGCTTTTTAACTACTATTGTATTGTGTTTTCCATTTCATAAGGCGAAACTTCCCTTAGAATTTCAGTCAGCATTTTCAATAGTGGACTATTTAGTCTTGCCTGCTAAGACCTTAGCTATGACCTAGACAGTCGACTTTTCCCTTGCCTATATATTTTTTTCCCTCCAAGAGCCAGCTCCATTCTTTCTATTCTCAGAGTCTGATTCAACCTTACTGGTGAAGAAATTCCCAGAGTCAAAACAAAGTCAGTCTTTGGAAGGTGTATCATGTCTGCCTGGAGATCGGTGGTGCCAACTTCCACTTGACAAATAAATTTCTTCTCTGTCATTGTTGGCAGGATCAAATCTCAGTTCTCTACACCTCTCCTGGTCACTGCAGAATTAATCCTTCATTAGGTCATCTGTTCTAGCCTAGTCTAGCCTATTTCCTGTCCTCACTGTTCCTTTGATACCCAGCATACCAGTTGAGCCATGAAATATTCTACTTTCACTTCTGCCATAGAAAGTGTTACTAGCATAGATATTCTGGGTCGGGCCAGATGTCCTTCAACTGCTGTCACGTTTAATGCACTGCTGTTCAGATAAAATGCAGGTGAGTTTAAACGGAAGTCAAATATGATCATCCTAATTTAGAGGGTTGTGACTCCTAATGTCCAATGGAGAGGACTGTGAATTTATGGTTGGAAGGTTTGCTTACATTCTGTCACTGAAGTGTTATAATTTATCACAGGTAGCTCTCACTCATTCACTCACTCACTCACTCACTCACTCACTCACTCACTCACTCACTGCCATAGTCTACTCTGACTAATAGAATTCTATAGAACTACCTCTGTGGTTTTTTGAGAGGTGGTTTACAGGAGTAGTAAGCCTCATCTTTCTTCCACAGAGAAACTGGTGTTTTTGATCTGCTGACCTTGTGGTTAGCAGCCTAATGCATAACTAGTATGCTACCAGGGCTCCTAAAATAGCCAAAGAATGATATCCTGCCAGTAAACTGTAGGAAAAGAGAAAGGCTACCAGCCTTCATGTGTGTTTATCACTGAGAAGTACATTGACTCTTCACTCGAATTACCTATGGGATCCAGTCTGTAGGGAAATCTAGTTACTGCTCAACAAGTGCCAGTTTCTGCCCACAGTCTTCTGATGTCAAGGTCAGTCAGACCTCTACTAGATCCTAATGCACCCTTGTTTAGTGGCCTTCAAGATTGCAGATGTAGTAGTACTCTCTGTTTCAAATGTGTATGTATATCTCTGAGGATTTCATATACTAATATATAGTGTAGAGCCTATGTTGTGCAAATGGTTGAAGACCTTGGTTGTTGACTGAACAGTCGGCAGTTTGAGGAAGGGCTGATGATCTACTTCTGGAAAGCCAACCACTGAAAACCCTGAGAAGGACAACTCGGCTCTGCCACACAATGGGTTACCAGGAGTCACAATCAACTCAGGAGCAACTGGTTTTGTATATACACATTTATTTAGATGTATTACTGAATTCACAGTAGTTTTTCTATGACATTTAATTTTTTTAGTAGAAAATAATCTGAAAAATTCTCTCTTATGGAGGTTCCTCAAGAGAACCTTGAGGAACAGTGAAAAGAAAATTTCATACAAAAAATGAATATGAAAATCAATTCATGTTCTGTTATTTCATATACACACAATGTCACATGCATTTACCTCTGAGAAGGGAGAGTGTAGGTGGAGCTTTGGGACTATTCTTCTAAAGTCACCTGTGACCGTTTTGCCACAAATTGAATGGTCCTTCCTCAGGTGGCTACTTTAATCTCTTAGCAACATCTTTAACTTCTCTTAATTTTCAATCATTGCACATCTCTGGATTACCTCTCCTCTGGCTCTTCTCCTTCCTCCCTCATCCCCTCATCTTCTGCTCAGTGTGGGGTTCTCCAATAATTTCTCCTTAACTGTCCCTCATGTTCCCCTCCTCTCTTTGCATAATGTCATAATTTCTTCACCTCCACCCATGACTTGGCAACATGCTCTTTCATTGTCTATTGAATACAGACTTAATATCTTATACCAGCATTCAAATAATACTTGCTTGAGTCTCCAGGTTGCTCTTAATTTACCCTTAGTTCTTTCTGGTCTGCATATTATGTCATTTCCTTGACTTTTAATTACTGGGCTATGAAACTCTTGAATTAACATGTTATGTATTGTCCCTGATGGCCTTAATGTACCTTGGAGAGACTTCCTCACTTATACATATTGGCATATAAAAAATGAAGATATAAATACCCAATTTGGAGAAGGCTATGGAGGACAGTGGGAGCCCAAAACCCATCTGCAGAGTATCTAGTCAGAACGAGCTGTTGGCAGATCCACTGTACCCAAAGCAAGAGTCCCAAACAGCCTTACTATCAGGCAGAGACCCTGGTAATCCTAATTATGAGGGATTGAACTAGGTACCAGGCAAGTTGTCTTCCCTATAGACATGACCTGAATTAGTATTGGGTGCAAGTACCTTAGATGTCCCATGACAGAAATTTCTTCCCTGGATTTTGAACATTGATGGGGATCTTCTCCCTCTTATGCATCATTTGCATTTTTGCCTTTATAACGTATATGATCTTATCCTTACCATCTTAGTGTGATTTCTCTTGCACTCTTTTCTGTCGAGTTTCCCAGCTGTGAAGCACAGGAGGAATGTATGCATGTATGATGGTAATAACCGTTACAAAGTGTTATAGGGAATCCAGGTGAGTTAGTTTATTGTGCCATCCTGGCCAGTAAACACACGTGGGATTAATTGAAGGGCAGAAGGCTAAATGACTTGATGAGCCTTGCCTTTAGAGTTCTTGGGTCTCTTGCTTTGTGATGGTCGCACCAGGGTGCAGCTGGCTTAGCAGTTCCCTGCTTCAGCTTGCAAGACTGACTTCCTACAAGACATCCCCAAGGAGAAGCCACATGGACCTACCCCGATGCAGCCCTGGGTGCTGGAGCAGCCGTGTGGAGACCCCTGCCAGCGTTGAGATGCGTACACATTCACTGAGTCAGCTTTCCTCCTGCAGTCGGCATGATTGCATGTGATTTGTGAGATGGAGGAGGAAGTTCTGGATTGGTGTTGGACATATGGGTTAATGTTGAACTTGTGGGCTTGGGCAGCACTGGGTTGGGGTGTTTTCTTGATGCATAGTTAACCATTATATAAAATACTCTTTTACATGAGTTTCTGTGGATTTGTTTCTCTAAAGTACCCAGACTAATACACCAGGGGTGGGGAATAGGTGATGGGGAGGGAAGGGGGATTTTGGAGGAGGGAGAGAGAACTAGAACTGATAATGATTGCATAGCTCAGTTTGAATGTGATGTGACCATGTGGGGTGGCGGGGGGTGTAGAGGCTCTAAGATAGACGAGGTGATGATTGAATGTTTGACCTGTTCAATTGTATGATATATGAATTATGTGCCAATAAAACTGTTAGAAAAAGTGAAGATAAAGTATTTTGCTTTCTTATTATAAAATTAATACATGATATACAGTCTTACAGACATAGGTGATGTAGAAAGTAAATGCACACAATGGGCCAACAGTCTCAAAGAGAACTATGTTTACAATTTTTTTTAATGTTCACAATTTGATACATAAGCTTTAAGACTCTTCTGTACATATTCTAACAATTTCTTCATATAAAATTGCAATAATAGACTTTTGCAACTTGGATTTAAATGAATATCCTCCTCCCTATACTTTAAAGTTGCAATGTATTCCAAGAGCTTGACTAAGTTAATTTTATTAAAATCAATCCTAAACCGAAATGGTCCAGAAATAAAGAAAGATGTTTACTTTTCATTTGTGACATGTTCATGATGTCTTTCCTCTGCACTGTGCCCCTAGGAGCGTTTGGGTGCTTTGGGCCTGTAAGAATGAGCACCGCAGTGGTACACGCTGTTTTCATACCGGTGCTTGTGAATGGACTGATGAGTGGTTGCAATTGCTCATCTTTCATGTCATATTAAAATCTTCATGTTTTTATGAACTCTCAGAGTGCTGAATTGTATTCTGAAATGCAAGCATGTGTACTGTTTAGATTTATAAAAACTGATAGTTCATTTTGATTTCTGAATGTGTGTACGTTTATCTAACATATATACAGTAAAACCCATGAAAGGGGGAACCTGTGTAAGGTGAAAACCTGTCAGAGCAGAAAACTCAAATATTTTGTAAAAAAGATTAGTTAGACAGTATGAACCCTGTCAATGGCAGAAAACTTGTGAGACCTGGAAAACACGGCAGTCCCATCATGTCCAGTTTTTCAGTTTCATTACACATACACAGACCCAAACATATAAATGTGCATATTAACTTTGATTTCATAGAAGACCATAAGCAGGGGATAACAAAATCTTTAACAAAGATTCAAAACCATATTTAATGTATTCAATAAAACTATAACATAAAAGCAGTATAAACAACAAAATGAAACATCATGTGAGTTATGTGTTAGAATGTCAATAATTGAAGGCCTCTGTTGAAATAATAATGTCCCAAAATCATCTTGGAGGAAATAGCTTTTAATAATAGTGAATGTTTTTAATTGCTACCATATTTGTTATTTATACAAATTGATTTTGTAGGAGAACACTGGAAGGTATTTTCTCTGGGAAGAGGGAGGACAGGTGTATGTCTGAGGAATATGGAGATGTTGGCAAAGCTACTACAGCTTATGGAGAAGAAATTGAAAACTAGAATTCCACACAAACAGGGGCTTCAGTGGTAAATAGTATGAGACCTCTACTGTCTGGGTTTGACATAAAATACAAGGGGGCATCAAAAGGTTTATGGGAAAATTCCATTGTATCTTAATCCAATTTTTCACAAACTTTTTGAAGCCCTCTTATATATGGGTATAATATATAGACATTCTTTTTTCAACAGAAGTAAGAAATGGGGCTAAAAATTAGGATATTAAGCCTGATGAAACAAATTAGGTATATATTGGGGGGGGGGATTAAAATATGTCTAGGGTCTTAAGGACAAGGCTAACCCTGCTTGAACTGCTGATGAAATATTGTTTAGCCCTGTTATATCTTCATGTTAGACCAATCTGAAAAATATGCTGCATCTACGTCAAAAGATTATGCTGGCTGGTGCAATCCGTGAGGAGTCTCCAGCTACATTATGGAAGTATGCTCACTTACACATTCATATTCTTTTGTAACTCCTACCTCCTTCCTTGATTTTCAATATTTCCTTCTTACTAGCCCTGGTGGAGTGGGGCTGCTAACCAAAAGGTCAGCTGTTCAAAACTACCAGCTGCTCACTGGGGAAAAGATGAGACTTTCTATTCTTGTAAAAAGTTACAGACTCAGAACTAACAGGATAGGGTGGTGGAGGGCAGTTTTACTCAGTCTTACAGGTTGGCCATAAGTCAGAATGGACTCAGGGCCAGTGGGTTTAGAGGGAGTTTGCTTATGTGAGGTTTTGGAGCCCTGGTGGCCTAGTGTTTACACATTGGGCTGCTAACTGCAATGTCAGGTTTTCACCAACCTGTGATGTCTTCTACTCCCTCGACAGCTCACAGTCTTGGAAGCCCACAAGGACAGTCCTACCTTGTATGATAGGGTGGTTATGAGTTGGAATAGACTCAATGGCAATGCGTTTGCCTTTTGGTTTTAGGTTGTTTGACTTTTAAATATTTTTCTTTAATCTTGCAATTTTTCAAGTTGTCTTTCCGTGTCTTTTCTTCCTTTTATCCCTAAGATTCTCATCCCTATCACTCTTTTATATCTTTTGTGTTTTCCCACAAGCCCATGGAATACAGGTACTGTAATAGTCTTCTTTTGGAGCTCATCACCTGAATAAAACTATCCATTAGCACACACATTGCCAAATTTAAAATACTCCGGTCTCATAAGTGGCCAGCCAAGGCACAACACATTTTCCTCTCTGCCCCTTGAGCAACATAGGAAAAAGGAGAATCAGGAATAAGAGGAGATTTCTTTTATGGTAAATCCCTAACCAATTATTAAATATCTCCTTTCCTCCCTCTACATTCTCTCTCTTGGTGATCTCAGACGCACTTATGGCTTCAGCTGTACCTCTCCTACCTCATCACTCCTTCCTTGGAGTTCTGATTATCCATCCCTGTGAGACATTTAGCCAAAAAAATGTCAACCAGACTCCTAGAATGTATTCTTATTGTTATGTGCCATTGAGTCAATTTCCACTCATAGCGATGCTATTAACACAGAATGAAACACTGGCCCATCCTCACAATCATTCTTATGTGTGAACCCATCGTTCAGCCACCGTGTCAATCCATCTTATCTACTGCCTTTATCTTTTCACTGCCCCTCTACTTCACCAAGCAAGATATTCTTCTCCAGGGTCGGGTCTCTCCTCACAACATGTCCAAGGTGCATGAGATGAAGTCTCACCATTCTCGTCTCTAAAGAACAGTCTGGCTGTACGGCTTCTAAGACAATTTTGCTTGTTCTTTTGGCAGAATGTACCGTTAGAATATCGAAATGTATCACCCTTTCTCTAAAGTATACCATCCTTCCTCTTTTGGCTGTGTCTGTTGATTCTATCACAGGCATTGTAGGAGATCATACTAGGACTGTTCAAAAAGATTTATTATTATTTCTTTCAACCTGTACTCTTAAACTGGTCCCTAAATCCTATTGGTTTTTTGTGATGCTTTTTGATGTTCCTTCTTTCTGTGTTCCCACTGACACTCGTTAATATAGGTCTTTTCTATCTCTCCCTTGGGTAACTTTGTCTCTGATTTATCTTCCTGTTTCCAGTTTCCTTTTGCTTTTCTTATATTAATAAAAGCAAAGTAACTCTCTATTTCCCCTTGACATAACTTTTAGTTCTCTCTTATGACTGACACTGTTAGCCATATTAGCTTATCTAAGATTCTTTGGATGTACTTACGTTCTTCTACCTCTAAATTTCTTTGAAGCTCTTCACACTTTCACAATGAAACGTGCTGCCTCTAGCTTTGCCTAGAGCAACCCTACAAATATTATGAGGACTACTTTTCTTCTCGGAATTCAGCTTGTCCATCTCCGTACTCTGGTAGTACATTTCTGTCATGTCTGCTTTAACAGTTACTATATTTATTTGTATTAGAATGAGTTATGTAAATAGAATTCTTTTCCTAAAGATTTTGAGCTTTTAATCAGGAACCATCTGTTGTTTCTCTATGCTCAATATTTTACATTGTAGAAGCTCAATAAATTGAATTGGGCTTTAGATACTTGTGAAGCAGATGCTTACTTAGATTTTAATTTTGTTTTATCTGAAAGGCCTAAAACAGTTCCTGGTACATCCTAGACTCTCACGATTGAGTTCCCTTTTACCATTCCATTTGGTGGGAAGGACCATTCTGCAATTTAGCAGTTTTCAAAGTATCTTGATTTTAAATTATACTATGTATTAGTAAACAGAACGCTGTACCTGATGACTTTATGCAGAACATAATTATCTACATTTAGAGGCAGAGCTTCACTTGACTGAAGTTTGTCTGTGTGGTTATAATGGTGACATTATTCTCTGAAATACATCTCAAGTACTAACACCCAGTACTATTCAACTACTGATAATTGGTTGATCCTTAGTTGCCAAAGTAATGAGCTCTCTTCTGAGCTTTCTTGTAAGAAAGGCTAGAAAGGCTCCTTTCACTGGGACATTTCTAAAACCATAGCCCAGAATCAAATGCACAGAGTCACCTGGGTTGGTTTTTAAAAATGTTGTTTTGATTATTCAAACCAGGACAGATAAGTGAAAGCAGTGGAAGGATATACTTTTTGTTTATCCTCACTCAATCATGATCCAGCTGAATATTATTCAGTTATAAGGATAAGTGAAGTTTTGATGCATGCTTTAAAATGTGTGGGTCTTGAAACATCACACTGAGAGCTAAATCAGACACCAAAGGACGAATATTGTATGACTCCACTTTTATTAGATGACTAGCAATGGCAAATACCTACAAACTAGAGTTTTTTAGTGGATATTAGAGGCCAAGGGGGTGGGTGTGTGTGAAAGAGGAATGCTTAAGGGACATCAAGTGTAAGGGTGGTGGGAAATGTTTTAGAGTGTCGAGGTGATGGTTGCATACCATGGTGGACAAGATCAGTGTCATTGAATGTACATGGAAAATGAAGTGGAGCCCCCAAGAAAAAGATTTTAAAAAATAGAAAGAAAATAAGGTGAAGAATTCTTTATTATGCATGTCATCACAAACAGGAAAATGATAGGATCTATTCATCTGCATTTTAAGTGAATGCTTTATGTAATACTTCTGCTTGAGAAAATTTAAGGCCCACTGATTGAAGATTACGGAGGGTAGAGTAATTCACATTTTCCTTTTCCACTAAGTAGATTACTATCCTGGATTGAAAAGTGGCCCATTATTTTAAGCTTTTCTCTCTGAAAAGATAACTCGTTTTCAATTTGGAGTATTTCTCAGACTTTGAGCGAGGGTGGAATGCTCTTTCCTGTTGGAATTCAAACATAGAGGGGAAGAATTGAGGTTTCAGATGTGAAGTTATAACTGTTTCCACCAATTGTATCACACTGTATCTTAAAATTTAGCTTTTGTGTGTGTGCAGAAAAACTAGCTAACCAAGTATACAAGGTACTAGGAAAGTAGAAATTATCCTAAGTGTAGGCATTTGATATTTCTCATTTATTTTTGAGTTATATAATAGAGATTATTATAAGCAGATGTGTTTTTTCATGTATATTATGCGATGCTAAAGGTTACATTTCTGTGTAAACACATCATATATTATTGATGCAACAAACAGATATGTCCACAAAGAAAAGACAGAAGAGTTTGAAGCTGCCATTTATTTGCATACTAATTCAATTTTTATGAACATTTAAACAATGAGCATGGATTGGTTTTATCCATCAAATAAAATATAGATTTTTAGATATAGATCTTCTATTAATAAACAAGAGCAAGAATATCCTATATAATTAATACTGTTTAACAAATGGCTATAAATCAGTAAATTGATTTTTAAAAGAATTGAACTATATTAAAAGTTCTATTCCTTAGAATTTGGAAAATGTTCATGATAGAACAGATCCTGACCTCTAATTCAGGTCTATTACCATCTCTAATTGCTTCTTAGATTTTCAGTTCCTTAATTGTGCCAGGAACTACTTTATGGGTTATGAATGAACAGATGAGCAAGCAAGGCAAGATGTTTCTAACATGAAACGTTTATTTTCGTAATCCACCAAACCAGCAGTTCCCACATGGACCCCAGCTCAGGATGACGTTTTGTGTGCTAGGCAAGAATTGTGCTCCATAGGATTTTCAATGCCCAAGACTCTGGATAAAATAGATAGGCCTTTCTTCCAAATTGCCTCCAGGTGGACTTGAACCTCCAACCTTTTGGTTAGCAGCCAGCACATAAACTGTTTGCAGTACCCAGGGTATTCCTGAGATTTCTAAGCAGACTTCACCCTTACTTGGTGTCTAAAATCAGAGAAGAGGGTTGTATTTGTGAGAGTCATCCAAGTACTTGACATTCTTGAGGCTTCACATCCTCTGTCTTCTTAAATGTGGTGCTTCAATGAAATGTTTCTCAAATATAGTGATTCCATTTTTAGATTAATTAGATTCGTGATCCAGACTCTTACCATTAGATGGCAAATACTTGCATTCATGCTTCCAGTGAGTGTTTTTGAAATATGAGATTTAAGATGATCCAGTGGGATGAAGAAATGTTTTCAGTTTAATTTGCATGAGGAGGAAATATTTTTATGTTTTATAGATTCCAGAGGACTCACTGGAAAAACATGAATTCTCAAACTCTTTCCTCTTTTTATTTTTTTTAAGCAAAAGGGAAGAAATTTATTGGAGCCCATGCAAGAAACCCTAGAGGGGCCCAGCATAGCCTACTGTGTAGGCATGCCCAGCAAAGGGTCACACCATTCACTATATCCCCATGCCCCAGAGGGACTCCCCTTGAGCTGAGCCTCAAAGCCCCAGGACTGGCTGGGGGTGGGGAAACTCTTTCCTCTTTATTATGCCTTCAAAAATATTTTGTGTTGATGAACATAAAACATTTATACCTTAAATACCTTTTTTTAACTCTCTAACATTTGGTTTTCAATTTGATGACTTTCTGTCTTTTATTTTCTATGAAAGAGAAGATGAGATCCTTTTAGAAAACCACATGTCTCTCTGAAGGTATGACATAATGGAGACTCTCCAAAGTACCTTTTGTTTAGTTTATATGAAAAAGAGCCTAAAGAAAGCTGAAGTATAAAATATGTTATGTTGAGCAAATCACATATATAGACCAAGCTCTTTTTCACCATTTTAGAACAAAATCTTGTCCAGATCTCATTTTGAGAAGCTCCCCACCCCTGACCCTGTGCGCTTTTCCAGCAAAGAAATAATGATTCAAAACGAGAAGATTAACGTGAGTGTTAGAGACAGTTCAAAGCCACCAGCGGTTACACAGGAAAAAGACTAGGCTTCCTGCTGCTCTTAATAGTTACAGTCTCTGGAACCTACAGGGGCTGTTCTCCCTCTCCTTACAGGCTCACTTTGAGTCAGAAGCCATTCAATGGCAGTGAGTGAGATGTATGTTTTCAAACCAAACTGGACTCTGTAACGCAGTTGTGCTCTCTGAATCTTCAAGTTTTTGGAAATATTATATCAGCCACGGTTCTTCTTTTAACTTCCAAAGTATCTGCATTCAAAAGGGCTTTATAAATTTGTGATGACATCTTGACCATAGGTGTGTTTATAATGCACAGACATGGTAAGTTCTAAGGTAAAGTTAATTGAGCCATGCTGTTCTAGGTATTCAGTAGTAGAAGTCAAAGAATCTTGGAGGAATATCAGGAATTAAAAAAGAATTTAATTGAGAGCTAGATTAAAGAAAGGTAGTATTATAATAGATAGATATTTAAGGTAGAACACACAGGCAAATTTACCTTGCCAGTGGAACTCTGGAGGCTTCTTTTTGCCTATACCAAGAACATTTTTTAAAAGCAGTTTTATTGAGACATAACTCTTAATTCAATTCAATAGCTCAATCATAACAAGAAGAGTTGTACGAACATTACACCAATTAATTTTAGCGCATTTTCTAACATTTCTTGTACTCCTTGTTATTAGCTCCCCATTTCTCTGAACCTCCCTTGCCATAACCATACAAAACCATAATCCAGTAACTGTCAATATAAATTCATCCCTCCTGAATTTCATATCCTGAAAAACATACACAAACAAAAAACAAAGAACCAAAAAAGATAATAACAATAACAAAACAAAATAGAGACAAATCCCAGTTGAAAAGAAAGCAGAAAATATTAAAAACTAGAAAAACTTAACAATGTGTCAAAAAAGAGAATAAATGATAAAATATTTGATTTTAACCTAACTACATCTGCCATGGTCTACTTTCTTATATGCTTGCAAGACTATTCTCATCTCTCCGGTGAATTCTCTCTGAATATACCAAGGGCATTTACCTCTACCTACTTATCAGTCTATCTGTTTGGGAAGTCATTACCTTTGTTACCTAGGTTTTGATACCTCCCTTCTTTTAGATTTTTACCCAATTGTCATTTCATTATGAAATTTTTCATAGCCTTAATCACCAATTGACAAAATTTTTGTTTTTCATTGATTGTGTTTACCTTGATTAGAATATAAACTCTTAGGAGCCCAAGTCCTTAATCTGCTTTTAATTTTCATATATATATGAAAATCCATATCACAATCCATACATACACCCATTGTGTCAAGCACATTTGTACATTTGTTTCACCCATCATTCTCAAAACATTTTCTTTCTACTTGAGCCCTTGGTATCAGATCCTCATTTATTTCCCCTCCCTTCCCACCCCCCTTCCCTCATGAACCCTTGATAATTTATAAATTATTATTATTATTTTGTCATGTCTTACACTATCCGAAATCTCCCTTTGCCCACTTTTCTGTTGTCCCGCAGGGAGGGGGTTATTTGTTAGATTCTTGTGATTGGTTCTCCCTATCTACCCCACCTTCCCCTTACCCTCCTGATATCACTACTCTCATTATTGGTCCTGAGGGGTTTATCTGTCCTGGATTCCCTGTTTCCAGTTCTTATCTGTAGCAGTGTATATCCTCTGGTCTTGCCAGATTTGTAAGATAGAATTGGGATCATGATAGTAGGGGGGAGGAAGTGTTTAATAACTACAGGAAGGTTGTATGCTTCATCGTTGCTACACTGCAATCTGAGGGGCTCATCTCCTCCCCATGGCCCTTCTGTAAGGGCATGTCCAGTTGCCTACAGATGGGCCTTGCTTCCCCACCCTGAACTCCCCTTCATTCACAGCGATATGATTTTATGTTCTATGATCCTGATACCTGATCCCTTCTACACCTCGTGATAATACAGGCTGGTGTGCTTCTTCCATGTGGGCTTTGTTGCTTCTGAGCTAGATGGCCGCTTGTTTACCTTCAAGCCTTTAAGACTCCAGGTGCTATATCTTTTGGTAGTTGGGCACCATCAGCTTTCTTCACCACGTTTGCTTATGCACCCATTTGTCTTCAGCATTCGTGTTGGGAAGGTGAACATCATGGAATGCCAGTTTAATAGAACAAATTGTTCTTGCATTAAGACAGTACTTGAATGGAGGCCCAATGTCCATCTGCTATCATAATACTAAGCCTATAAATATATGTACATCATCATATTAAAATATGTTTACATATGTACATGTCTGTAGGTAGACCTATAAATGCCCTTTGCCTCCCAGTTCTTTCCTCTATTTCCTTTTACTTTCCTCTTGTCACACTATCATGTTCAGCCTTCATTTGGGTTTCAGTAAATCCCTCTTGGTTACCTTGCCCTTGATCTAGCCCTACCAGATCTCTTACACCCTCCTCGCCACTGATTTTGGATTACTGTTGTTTTTCCCTTGTCCCTGGGTTTGTTAGCACCACTTCCTTTCCCCTCATCTCCTCTTCTCCCATTTCCTCCTAGAACTGTCGGTCCCATTGTTTTCTCTTCCTGTTGTTTATCCAGCCTATCTTATATAGATAGACCAGCAGAGATAATGATGGCAATAAATGTACAAATGTGCTTGACACAATGAATGTATGTATGGATTGTGATAAGCATTGTACGAGCCCCCAACAAAATGATTTATAAAAATATGCACAAAAACAAGACAGAGTAAAATAAAGCAACAAAAGGAAAGAAAGGAAGACATCAACAACAAAAAACCAATAACAAAAAAGAGAAAAGCCTATAAATAGTTCAAGGTCTATTTGTTGATCTTTAGGAGTGTTTTCCGGTCAAGTCTGATGGGGTGCCTTGCCTTGGTCCAAAAGTCTATTTTTGGTACTCCTTCGGGACTTGCTTTCTCTGCTTCCCTTGCTGTTCTGTTGCATGCCCTTACTGTTTCACTTCGGTGTGGTGGGGTCAGATCGGGCACAATCCCTACACTCTATTTCCAGTGTTGTCCCCTGTAGGTTTAAGGGTGAGGGATGTCGTGTGTCATAGTGGGGCAGACCATATGGTCCTCTCTGTGCATTGGCTGCTCTGAGTGGGAATATGATCCTCAAGGCTTGGTGGGCAAGGATGTGCTCCACACTCTCTTCCTCCCCCTTCATTTGCTCCTTTGTACTCTGATCAGACATGTCCCTCTCCCTGAGCTGTAGCTTCAGTGCTGTCCTCTGAAGTAAATTCTTCTGGGAGCAGGCGGCTGTCCACATAGTTGGGATT
>NW_022107407.1:3030090-3031751 GCF_000313985.2 Echinops telfairi
TAGTTGGGATTGGGGCCGGCCCCTCAGACCTCTCTATTGGCTCCCTGCTTCATGCCAGTCTGTTGCATTCACATCTTGGAGCACCAGGTTGAAGTCTGGTCCCTCTTTCCCTGTGGAGATATAAACAATACCCTCCTCTTGGGTGGGTTAGTGCCCTGTTCCCCTGCTACCCATGTCTTTTTTTTCTTTCCCCCCTCCATTTTAGTTGGCTACCATATATATCCCCAGATTAGATCATATTTTTGCTGTATTTCCAGGCTTTCTAGTTCTGTCAAGATCTCCATTCCCAGAAAGCCACAGGGACATACAAGGTTGCTATCAGTCAGAAATGAGTTGGTTGCACTGGGTTTGGCCTTTAGTTTTGGAATCCTGAGTTCCTATATCACTTGGCCTATACGTTTTGAGCTAATCTTTATTAAAGATACTCAATTTAAATACACAACAGCACTTTGAGTTTCCTCAGTTCAGAAAGAAAGAGAAACTATTAAATCCACCCTAGACTGTGTTTCCACCCAATGTATTTTTCTTTTCATATTGCTATTGAAATCATCCTATTATAATCATTTAGAACAGTGGCTTTCAAACTTCCTAATGGTGCGATACTTTAATACAAGTTCCCCAGGTTGTGGTGACCCCAACCATAACAGTATTTTCGTTGCTGCTTCATAACTGTAATTTTGTTACTGTTAAGAATCATAATGTAAATATCTGATATGCAGGATGTATTTTCATTGTTATAAATTGAGCATAATTAAAGCATAGCAATTGATCACAAAAACAATATGTAATTATATATTATGAAAATTTATTTCTTATTACAAATAAATGAAATTCTGTCTTGTAGCATGGTGTAGCCTGGGTAACAGTGTTCATATAACAACAGTCAATCCATCTTGCTGAGGATCTTCCTATTTTTTGTTGCACCAACTACTTTACCAAGCATAATGTTTTTCTTAAGGTCACAGGTCCATAGTAGGTGACATAACATCTCCCCATCTTTGTCTCTAAAGGCCATTCTGGCTGTATTTCTTCTAAGACATATTTGTTTGTTTTCTTTAACAGTTCAAGGTTCTATCTCTATGCTTCACAAGCATCATAATTCAATGCGTCAATTTGGTCTTCTGTATTCAGTGTCCAAATTTCAGGGGCACATGAGGTGATTTAAAATACTGTGGCTTGGATCAGGCATACATTAGTCTGGACTTTGCTTTTTAAAGCTTAAATTTTTTATTTAATTTTTTTTCTTTTTTATTAAATACTTTTATTGGGGGCTCTTACATTTCTTAATACAATCCATACATTCATCCATTGTATCAATCACATTTGTACATATGTTGCCACTATCATTTTCAAAGCATTTTCTTTCTACTTAAGCCCTTGGTATAAGCTCCTCATTTTCCCCTTACTTATGAACCATTGATGAGTTATAGGTTATTATTTTCATATCTTACATCATCCTCTGTCACACTTCACCCACTTTTCTGTTGCTCTTGAACAGTTTAAAGAGGTCTTGATGTCATAAAATGACCGTTTAGCTGAGCAAGGTGCTCTTGTACTAGGGGAGTGCGCATGAGGAGGCCCAATGTCCACCTGCCACCCTACTACCAAACCAATAATTAATGCATCTAGGTCCGTTCCCCCCTTAATCTTAAATATATTTA
>NW_022107407.1:3032928-3037758 GCF_000313985.2 Echinops telfairi
ACAATTGATCTATGTATTGTGACGAATTGTATGAGCCCCAATAAATTGATTAAAAAAAAAAAAAAAAGAGGTCTTGAACACTTTAAAGAGGGCAGATTTACTCAAAATAATGCACCTTTTGATCTCCTGACTGCTGCTTCTATGGGCATTGACTGTGGATCCAAGCAAAACAAAATCCTTCCCAAATTTAATCTTTTCTCCATTTCTCTTAATGTTCCCTATTGGTCCACTTGTGAGAATTTGGGTCCTCTTGACATTGAGTTGTAATCCATACTGAAGGCTGCAATCCTTGATCTTCATCAGCAAGTGCTTCAAATTCTTCTCACATTCAGCAAGCATGGATGGTTGTGCCATCTGCATATTGCAAGTTGGTAATAAGCCTTCCACCAAGCCTGAAGCCATATTCTTCTTCATATAATCCAAACTCTCTGATGATTTGCTCAGGAGAGATAAATATGGTGACAGGATACAACTCTGGTACACATTTTTCCAGATTTTAAACAGTGTAGTATTCTCTTGTTCTGTTCACGCAACTGCCTCTTGATCCATATGTATGAGGTCTTTATGAGCACAATTAAATGCTCTGGAGTTCCTATTTTACTCAAGGCTATCCATAGTTTATTCTCACCCCCCAATCATTTTATTAGGAATTAATCTAGACATCATACCATTCAATAGTTTAATCATATCAAGTAGTGTACAATTGCTACTAAAATCAGTTTCAAAACATCTTCTTACTTTTTGAACTCCTTGATATCAGCTCCTACTTACCCCACTCCATTTTCTGCCAACCCCCCACCCCCACCCCCGGGAACCCTTATTCCAAGTGTTGTCTCTATAAATTCACCAATCCTGGGTTTAACGTACCAAAAAACATAGATCAACACTTAACAAAGAGTAAAGAGGCTATGAACAATGACAATATACACCAGAGGTAAGCCCCAATTAACAAAAAAGCAAACGCAGAAAATAATAAAAACAAGATCAAGCTTAAAGTTTATCAGAAGAGAGATCATGTGACAAGGTTTTACCTGCTAAAGTCAGTTTTATCATTTTAATCTACTATAGTCACCCCTCATGTACTCTCTGTCTGATAACCAGTTCATTCCCATCCCTCAATTATGGTTAGAGGGACATCACTGGAGGCATATTCATTGTTTAAATCCCGTGAGTGCATTTTGGGCTTCCACTGTCATCTAGAGCCTTCTGTGAACCAGAATATCACAATTTAATCCTCTGATATTACTTCCTCCTTTGGATTTGGATTACCGTATATACTTGAGTATAAGCCGACCCAAATATCCGCGGAAGCACCCAATTTTACCACAAAAACTGCATAAAAATGTGCTGAAAAAATTGGGGTTATACTCGAGTATATACAGTATATAATTTATAATCCTTGGATCATGGATGTGGGTGTGCTTCTTCCCTGTGGGCTTTGTTGATGTCTCAATTAGATGGCTGCTTGTCTGGAACCAAGCCTTTAAGACTCCAGATGCTATTCTATCTGATAACTGAGCACCATCTAATTTTTTCACCACACTTTGGTATAGCACCCATATTTTATGTGTTCCCTTCATGAGAGTGAGTATCCAGTGGAGCCATATCTTAAGAATTAATTGCTCCTAGTTTGGATCTAGGAGTAAGTGGAAGCCCAAAATTCATTCCTGAATCTGTATTTTTTGTCTGTATCTGGTTCACCTTAGAGACATCTTTGTTTCTTTGTGGTAAGAATCTTATTGATCACCTCCTTGGAGTATAAGGATCTTCTGTTTATAGTGCCATTTATTAGTTCATGGTATTAATTTTAAAACACTGTTGCGAGAGGATGACTGAACAAATACAGGCTAACTACATATTGTAATACCTGAACTATTAACTTGTTCAGAATAAATTCTTAAATAATTGGATTCTATTTGCACAAACAGTGGGAGTTGGTGGCCAGGTAAAACTTACAATAATACTCACTGACAATGTCAGACACAGGTCTGCCAGAATAATACATATAATAGAGCAAGTAGGACATTGGAACCGTAAGTAAATATTAGTCCACCTACCAACAGTCCAATACTCTTGGTATAGCTGTCTTTTGCTTCTTCACACATTGTGAAATTTCAGTCTTAAGTTCACAGGTTACAGGTGTGTTTGAGGTAGAGTCTAGCTCACCTAGTGATGTTTCCATATCATATCCCTCTGTTAATGGCCTTTGGAGTGTGTTGTGTGTATTGAAGGTCACGATTCAATGTACCAGTGTTTCGTGGCACATGACCTGGGTCCCAGGGTGTGTACAAAAACTCGGACCAATGTGGCGTATTAGGAGCGTATTACCAAACACATCCACCGTTTTTTTTTTAATGATCCACACACTGGAATGTTTTACAAGGTCAATAAAACACAGGTAAACATCTTTCTTGCATCTCTGTCATCAGTCAAGATCCTTCTGACATCCACAAAGATATTCTTTGTTACACATCCTCTTCTGAATCTGGCCTGAATCTCTGGCAGCTCCCAGTCACTGTACTGCTGCAATCATTGTTGAATGATCTTCAACAAAATTTTATTTTAATGTGGCCTTAATGATATCATTCTGTAATTTGAACATTCTGTTGGATTACGTTTTTTTTTTTTTTTTAGAATAGGTACAAATAAGGATCACTTCTAGCCCCTTGGCCAAATAGCTATCTTTCAAGTTTTCTGGCATATATGAGTAAGTGCTCAGTGCTTCATCAGTGCTCAGTTCATCAGGAGTAAGTGCTCAGTGCTTCATCATCAAACTTTTCAATTTGCATTCCATCAATTCCTATAGTCTTGTTTTTGGCTAAAGCTTTCAGTGCAGCTTGAACTTTTCCCTTCAGTACCATGGTTCTTGCTCATATGAAATGATGGAATGTCTAGTAGTTCTTTTTTGGGACAGTGACTCTGGTGTAATCTTTCTATCGTCATTTGCTGCTTCTTGCGTCATTCAATATCTTGCCCAGAGCATCTTTCAGTATTATAGCTCAAGGCTTGAATTCTTTCTTGAGTTCTTTCATTTAAGGTATGCTGAATGTGTTCTTCCTTTTTTGGTTTTCTCACTCTAGGTATTTACACATCTCATTATATTTCACTTTGTCTTTTCAAGCTGCCCTTTGGCATTGTCTTTTTACCTATTTGACTTCATGAGTTCTTCCATTTGCGTTAGCTGATCCATGATTGACAGCAAGTTTCAGTTTCTTCTGATAGCCACTTTGAATTTTTTCTTTCTTTCCTGTCTTTTAAGTGACTTTAGTTTTCTTCATTTATGATGTTCTTGATGTCCTCCCACAGATTATCAGATCTTCTGCCATTTAGTGCTCTATGCAGCAAAACCATTCTTCAGATGTTCTCAAAATTTAGCTGGGATATTCAAGGTCATATTTTGGCTTTCTCAGACTTGTTTCAATTTTCTTTAGTTTCAACCTGAACTTATAAATGAGGACTTGGTCATCTATTCCACAGTCAGCCCCTGGCCCCATTTCAGTTGCTAACGTTGATCTTCTTCATCATCTTTTCCTCCAGATGTAATTTGAGTTCTGTGGCTTCTATGTGAAGGATCCATGTGTACAGTTGCACTTTTGTGTTTTGTTGAAAAAAAGCATTTGCTATGAAGAAGTCATTGGTCTTTCAAACTTCTGCCTTGTGATCTCTGGCTTTATTCCTGTGCTCAAGGACTTATCTTCCATTTACTGTTCTTCTGTTTCCAACTTTTTTCATTCCAATCACCAATAATTATCATGCATCTTGATTGCATGTTTGATCAATTTCAGAATAAAGACATTGGTAGGATATCCTCATCATTAGCTGTGATACCTAGTTTTTTGTGCCAACATGGCCCCTGTAAGCAGATAGGGGTAGGGTTTAGCCTATCACTTAGGACACAGCTCGATGACCTCTTTCGGAGGTGCAACTGTGATAAATATCTGTCTGGAGGCCAGCCTTCCCCTCTCTCTCCATGGTGGTCAGACCAGCATGCTGCCTGATCTAGCTGCCCTGTCTCATCACATGTGCTGTGCTACCTGTGGGCTGTGCAGTGCTCTGACCTGACCCACCTGGCCCTGTAGTTCATTTTACATGGATTGTGATTGACCATGTTGCTGTACCATGCTGTTCCACACCTTGGCACTGCCTCACCTTGCTGTGTCTGCTGCCTGTGGACTGACATTACTTATCTTGCCACCATACCAGATACTGAACCTTCAGCCAGCTACTTCACATCACTACAGTGTGAGGCTCCACCATTACCTGTTTTAGCACACTGCATTACTGCCCCGTGCTACACCCAACATCTCATTTTCCCACTGTCTGCTTCAAAGGACCTTCAGTGTATTAACTGACCAACTCTAATGAGTTAGACTGAGCTCTCTGTACTACTGTGTGAACTGATTTGTTATATAAACACACACACATATATATTATAATCATATACTCATTAGTGTCCTGGTTTAGTTTCTCATGAGAACCCTGCCTAGTACTCTAGCTTTAGTGGTTGGTGTATAAATTAGATCATAGTTGTAGTGTATCAATCTCCATGAATGGGGACAGATAGAATCCTTGTATTTCAAGCTAGATTTTGAACGGTCCTTTTTGAAAATGAATGAAAAGCCATTCCTCTGTATTGTGTCATCCTGCACAGTGAATCAAATGATTTTCTGACTCAAAATGGCTAATACTAGTTCATTTCACCTCACTAGCTGAAATGCTATTGATTTTTATGTGTTCCATTTAATTTTTTTTTAACATTTTATTAGGGGCTCATACAACTGTTATCCCAATCCATACACACATCAATTGTGTAAAGCGCATTTGTACATC
>NW_022107407.1:3039957-3074238 GCF_000313985.2 Echinops telfairi
TTGGAGCACTGGGTTGAAGTTTGGTCCCTCTTTTCCTGTGGAGATATAAACAATACCCTCCCCTTGGGTGGGTTAGCGCCCTGTGCCCCGCTACCCATTTCTTCCTTATTTTCATCATTTTTTTTTGTTCCCTTTCCCCACCTCCTCCCCTGTTGTCTACCATGTGCAACCCTGCATTTGATGTGTTCCATTTAATTTTTGATAACTTCTAATTTTCTTATATCCATAGTTTATACTTCCAAGTTACAATTTTGATGTTGGCATCTGTTTTATATCATATTGAAGAGTCATGTCTCATCAGCAAATTAAGATCATGAAGGCTTGAATCCCGAAGCTTTTACGCCATTCACGTCACTGTGGTTAATTCTACTTTGAGAAGGCAGTTCATCCCCAGTCATCTTTTGTGCCTTGTGACCTGAGGTTCTCATCTGGCACTGCACCGACAGTGTTCTTTTTCTGTTTATTAGACCTTTACTATCTGACAATGTTTTAATGCTATGCAGAAGATTTTCACAAGTGAATTATTCTGAAGTTTACAGGCAATTACTTCTCTCTAGCCTGTTCTTAGTCTGGGAGCTCTGCTGCAACCTCTTCCCATTGGATTTCTCTACTGGCATTTGAAATTATGATGACATAAATTCCAGAACAGAGCAACCTATAAGTCCCTATAGTACATCAGAATGACAGAAAAGTGGTTGCTAGTGTTGGGTAAATCTGCTTCACACAACTTCTTTAAAGTGCTGAAAAGCCAGGATGTTACATCGAGGACTAAGGTGCATTTGACCCAACCATGGTATTTTTCAGTTGTCTTATATGCACATGAAAGTTGGATATTGAATAAAGAAGACCAAAGAAAAATGAATGCATTGGAATAATGGTGCTATCAAAGAATAGTGAAAGTATCATGGACTGTCAAAATAACAACCATAGCTCTATTGGAGGAAGTATAGCCAGATATCCTTAGAGTCAAGGAGGTGAGATTTTTGTCTCATGTACTTTGGACATATCATCAGGAGAGACCTGTCCTTGAAGAAAGACATCATGCTTGGTAAAGTGGAGAGACAGTGATAAAAAGGCAGGCACTCAATGAGATTGATTGACAAAGTGGCTACAACAATGAACTTAAAAAAAAAAAAAGCAGTTGTGAGGATGGTGCATAATTGGACATTGTTTTGTTCTGCTGTACATAGGGTCACTGTGAGTCAATATAGACTTGATAGCACCTAACAACGACAAATCATTAATTATTTAAAATACTAATTTTTATTATTAAATTAGATAAATTTACTTGAACATCTACTTAGTTCCTAATTTCTTAATTTATAAATGCCATAATTTCACATTTATTTAATTGTGGCTAAATGCACTGCAACAAGTTAAGAAATTACTCTAGTGACAAAAAGGAAGGTAGGAAGGTGGAACATGGTTTTCCCTGAACTTGAAATTCTATGGCTTGTATTATGTAGTGAACAGTTGAATACCTACTGTGTCTGTATATCCATCATGTCATAAGTCATCAAGAGAAGGTTGACCCAGCATGGCTCTTGTGATTTCACATAATACTTAGCAATTTTGCTGTTACTCAGATAATATTATTTCTAGTGGTTCATTTATTCTAAAATACTTTAAAGTAATGAAGTTATTTTACATTAAAATAATTAGTCTTAAATATTGCTAAGTATACTTCAAGGCAATATATTCTATTATTATTATCTATAGATAATAGAAACACAGGCAATGAAGCCAAATGCAGGACAATCACAAGCCAGTGGGTAGAAAGTCTTTTGAGTCCAGTGTCATTGTAAGCATCTCAATGCTGGCAGGGGTCTCTCTGTGGCTTCTCTGGCTTCTGAGGTCTGGTTGCATCCATGTGGCTTGTCTTCTGCAATGTCTCCCAGGGAGTAGCAGAGAGAGATGTCTTCCACCTCCAAAGGGGAAGGAAGTACTGGATTTCCCAGGATTCTGAGGGGAAGGTCATGCCCACACAGAAGCCTCATTGCCTATGATCCGGTTGACAGACTAGACTCCACCCCTTCACTCATAATCCTCTCAAATCGACAATTATATGACTACCACAAGCCATGAGAAAAGAAATAAAACCCTCTCTTGTGTTTCCTACTTGATAAGTATCAACCTGGAGGGTCTCCTGTTCAGATATGCAACTAAGATCCATGTGGTACCTGCTCTTTGTAAAGTTTCTGTTAGGGTTGGGTGCCCTCTGTATCTGCTTTTATAAATGTTTGTATTTACTTCCACATATGGTTTTGTTTTATGTAAAGCGTTATTTATACAGCAAGCATAAATTAATTCATGTTCTAACTGGAAGAATTCCATACATCCACAAAATGAGTTGTTAGTTTACCCTTGTTTAATATTTGTATTATGTATTCCATTAATTTACTGTTTATCTTTTCACTTTTAATCTTAATGTAATAAAAACAATTCATCTAGTTTAGAAAAATCTCATAGTTTACAGGACTTAGAATAAAATAATAGCAGTCATCAGTCACCTCTCCTCACCCAGAAGCCCATTCCTGAGAGGAAACCATCTTCAACTCTTCAGATCACCTCTCCCTATTACATACTTCTATATTTGCAAATTTTGTATTTTGTGTTTGAGAACATATCTGATAAATTCTTAACTCTGCTAGAAATCTCAATAGTATTATAAATTTGTGGTACATCAGTTACCAATTTTATGACTATACAGATATTACTCCTTGTGGAACTATTTACTGAACTTGGACATCTCTTTTTTCCTATTTTTCTGAATTAGTAATTGCCTCATCTTTTCACTATTTTTTTGTTGGATTTGGAATCTATAGATTATTAATTCTCTCTTGTTTATTTATATTTAGACAATTACTTTCATTTAAACTATTTTTAAGGGACAAGAGAAACCCCAAATTTAAGGAGAACATTTATTAAGCTGTATATACTCGAATATAAGGTGAGTTTTCCAGCACATTTTTAATGCTGTTTTTGTGGTAATATTGGGTGCCTTGGGCAGATATTCGGGTTGACTTATACTTGAGTATATACTGTCTTAAACAGGACAAAGACAAGAAAAAAACAAGAGCATATCTAGATATATGAAACCTTTAGCATGGGGTTATATTTGGCATCCAAGGATTTATAAAGAACCAATGGTTTAAGCAAGACAAGGGAGGACACAGGTAATTGTTATACAAGCATGATTTGTGGCAGATCAATAGGATTAAAGAAATGGAAATGAGATCATGATTTCGATGTTGTTAAATGCTGTTGAGTTAGTTCTATGTAAAGTTGAAATACTTCCTGGTCCTGCACCATCTTCACAATAGTTATGTTGGAACCCATTGTTGCAGCCACTATGTCAGCCCATATGGTGGATGGCTTTCCTCTTGGCTGCTTTTTTCCTTTATCAAGCATGGGTCCTTTTCCAGGTACTGATCTCTTTTGAGAACACAATAACACATCCAAATTATGTGAGACAAACTCTTGCTATTCTCTCCTTTAAAGAATATTCTGGCTGTACTTCTTCCAACACAGATTTGTGATGGTTCTTTTGGATGGTTCTTCGCCAGCTCCATAATTCACATTCTTCTTCAGTCTTTCTTGATTAATGCCTCAATTTCATGTGCATATGAAGTAACTGAAAATCCAAGGGAGATTCTAATTGGGACACATATGAGGGGTTGGCCCCCCAAAATACTGGGTGGAGCTTTTGCAGTATGAAGTTTTCCCAATAGGTGACCATTGAGCAATTGGCTCTGAGTTAGTGTAACCAGTGGCGTCACCTGGGAAGGTTCAATCTGGTCACAGTGAATTTTTTCATAAAAGCAGTTGCACTCAAACCTGTTTTGGGTGAGAGCTGATTTAATAACATGGTGTGTGGCTGTGAAGTTTTGTTTCCTGCTGGGGTAAAAATGCCATAGAAACTGTTATGATATTGAATACAGTTTACAAGGACAGTGCTATGGAGAAACTCAAGTGTATGAGTGGTTTTCTCATTTCAAAAAAGAAGAAATGTCAATGGATGATAAACCTCATTCTGGATGTCTGTCCACTTCCTGAACACTCTAAAATGTTGACTCAGAGGGCATTTGGAGTTCGTTCCACCAGGTCAGACTATTGATTAACAGTCTACTTAGAGGTTCTTAAAACATTGCATAACAGTGTGTACATTCTTAATATAACAACAGTAAACTACAGTGCTACTTTTTGCGACAGTATGTGTGAAAAGCCAACGTCAGTGCGAAGGTTGAGATAGCTTCTTTCTCACCAGATAAGATGTAGCATTTTACCTCCAATACTGCTGCTTTCAACACAGTAGCTGCTTTTAACATAGTAGCTGCATTCGACACAGCAGCTGTTTCTTACACAGTAGCTTCTCTCAACACAGTAGCTGCTGTCTACACATGTGTGACTGGTCCACATAAGTACATTATGGTGCCAACCCTGTCACATACACCTGTATTTGTACAGGGTGTATGTGATGGAGTTTGTGTGATGATATCATCATGCTGGGAACTGGTATGTTGGCTTACCAATATGTGTTTTCCAATGGTCTTAGGCGACTCCTGTGAAAGGGTTGTTCAACCCCCAATGGGGTCACGACCCACTGGTTGACAACTGCTGTCCTAATGGGATGCACTTTCTAATGCACTCTGCCTGAGGGCAAGGCTGTTCAGAATTTGTGGTCAGAAGGAACAGTGTTATCCATAATCTTAAGCAAATCCAGTGCACAGATGTTAAACTGTATTACAAATCATAGCAAGACATCTAATCCGTAGACTTTCTTTTCCTCTTCTTCCCAATCATTTCCTGTCCTTTCTTCTGTCACTCCTTCACTGCAAGTTTTACAGTGTCCCATGAGAGCATTAATGTGCCATGTACTCTGTTGGCTCTTTGATTCTAGAAGTAAGTGTGCTTAGTCTCTGGGAAATTATTTTCATATTTCCTTGTGAATTTTCTCCCAGATTTTTTCCTGGTATTTCTCTTATGAATCTGTCATTTGAATATGTTACTTTTAATTTCATTCCTTTTTTTCTCTTCAAATTCCCATTAAGTAAAAAAATGTAAGAACCACCAGCCCCATTGTTTTCTCCTTGGGATTGTTCATCCTGCCTATATGATATAGATAGAAATAGGGTGAAAGAAAAACAAACAAAAAAACCAATAGATAGTTCCAAGTCTGTCTGATGACCCTTATGTATGTTTTCTGTTCAAGTCTGATTAGGTGTCAAGGCCTGTCCCCTGAGTCAGAAGTCTACTTTCGGGGTTACTTGGGGACTTGGTTATTTTACTCCCCTTGCTGCCCTCTTGCACTCCCTTCACTCCCTCCCCTCCCTCCCCGCTGTGCATGGGGCAGAACTGGCACACTTTACACACAGTGTCTCTAGTGCTGTATAGCTCTTCTTGGTGGGGAGGGGGTACATGAGAGAGGAGGAGGCTGGGAGGGGGAGCAGGGACCCAACAAACTCAGGGATAAGGGAACAATAAGAGATCTAAAATTGATATCAAAGAGGGCTTATAATGCCTGGTGGGGTTTGATTAAGTTGAATGTAGCCAAGAGGAATTACTGAGAGCCAAATGGAGAGTGAGCATGATAGTGGGGTAGGAGGAAGGTGAAAAGAAATAGATGAAAGAAGTAGGAGGCAAAAGCTCTTTATAGAGGTATAGCTATAGGCATTTATATATGTAAATATATTAATTTATAATGAAAGGGATAGAGGCCAATGTACATATATTTATATGTTAGGTATTAAGAGGGCAGACAGACTTTGGGCCTTTACTCAAGGCCTCCCTTAACACAAGAACACTTTGTTCTAATAACCTGGCATTCCATGATGCTCACCTTCCTGATACGATTGCTGAAGACAAAATGGGTGCATGAGCAAATGTGGTGAAGAAAGTGGATGGTGCCTGGCTATTAAATGGTGTAGCATCTGAGGTCTTAAAGCCTTTAAGTTAAATAAGTAGCCATCTAGCAGGGAAGCAAATAAGCCCACATGGAAGAAGCACACCAACCTGGGTGATCATGATGTGTTGATGGGAGCAGGTATCAGGTATCAAAAGATCACAAACAATTATATCCATGTGAAAGAGAAGGGGATTGGGGTGGAGATGCAAAGCCCATCTGTAGATGACTGGACATCCCCCCACAGAGGAGTTACAAGGAAGGGACAATTCAACCAGGGTGCAGTGTAGCAACAATGAAACACACATCATTCCTCTAGTTCCTGAATGCTTTGCTCCCACTCCCACTACCATGACTCAGTTCTCCCTTACAAATCCAGCTAGATTGGAGTACCAACATTGGTGCAGATGAGAGCTCTCAACACATAGAATTCAGAACAGATAAATCCCTCAGGAACAGTAGGAGGAGTAGCAATATCATCAGGGTAGTGAGATGGTGGGGGCAAGGTGGAGGTGAGGGGATGAAAGGTGAAACACATTACAAGGTTGGATATATAGCTCTGTCCTCCTCACCCCGGAGGGACAAATAACAGAAAGGTGGGTGAAGGGAAACAACAGAGTGTAAGACTGGAAATAGCAACAATAATATATAATTGATCAAGGATTCACGAAGTTGGAGGGTAGGGAATGGAGGAGGGAAAAAGAGATGATACCAAAGGCTCAAGTAGAAAGAAATTGTCTGGAAATGTTGATAGCAACATATGTACAAGTGTGCTTTAATACTATTGAAGGATGGCTTGTTATAAGATTTGTAAAATTTCCCCAATAAAATGACTAATTAATAAAAAAGAAGAAGAGCTGTACAATTAGTTCTATAGACTCTTTCATACTTAATATTTCACTGGTGACATATCAATACTAATTTTCATAAATATTTAGTCATATATATTAAACATTAAATTTCATTAATAATGTTTATATTATACATTTATTTGAGAATGGTTCCAAGTGCTTCTGTAATGCTTTATTTAATAAAAAACCCAGAGACCGGTATTAAGAGGAACATTTTTATTGTTTTATAGATTAAAAACGAAGCAATTATTTGTTTAAAAATAAAACAAATTAAGGCCAGGATACAAGTGTGAAAGTAGGAAAATAAAAGAAACTAAAGGAAAAATACATAAAATAGTGAATAATATATATATACTGTAGGAAAAAAGGGGGAAAAAACACTAAGGGATCCACAAACCAAAGACTCAAATTTGTAGATAGAATATTTTAATGTAATATAAAAGACGGCCAGTAGAGCACTTAATTTATATGTTGCCATAGTTTAGCACTCACTATGTGTTGGGTTGCTAAATGCAAGGTCAGTAGTTCAAAACCCAAAACTTCACCAAGGACGAAAGATAATGATTCCTACTCCTATAAAAGGTTACAGTCTTGGAAATCCACGGGAAAAGTTGTATCCTGTCCTGTAGGGTTGCTATGGTTTGGAATAGAGTGATAGCAGTGAACTGGGGTTTTTAAAAATAGATTTTCTAGGAACCAAATAATTAAAAGCAGATTTTAATGACTATCAGCTGTTATATGGAACACAAAAAAGACTTTTCAGTGATAATATTATATTACAAGGAATATATATTTTATTTGAATTTCAAAATCTGTCTTTAATTTTGTAGTAGTACTTTTTGACATACATTTTTTATTTTAGATATATGAAAATGTCGAGCTATTGATTCTCTCAGCATATCATCTATATAGGGATGAGGGAGATGTTTACATCTCTCTAAACTTCCCTTAAAGAATCTATGTTCTTCGGTGTATACCACACCAAATGGCAGTTTGTCATACTTAACATAAAGTGTTCTTTAAGTTTGGTTAACAGAAAGAAGTCAAAAGGTGCAAAACCAGCATTGTATGATGAATAAAGCATGGATCGCAGCAGAATTCTTTTGTTTTCTTTTTAAAAAATCATTTTATTGGGATTAATACAAATCTTATCACAATCCATCCATCCATCCATTGTGGCAAGCACATTTGTACATTTGTTGCCATCATTATACTCAAAATATTTTCTTTCTATTTGAGCCCTTAGTATCAGCTCCTCATTGTATCCCCTCCCGCCTCCACCCTCCCTCCCTCATGAACCCTTGATGAATTATAAATTATTTTTATTTTTTCATGTCTTATGCTGTCTGATGTCTCCCTTAACCCACTTTTCTGTTGTCTGTGCCCCAGGGAGGGGGGTATATGTAGATCATTGTGATCGATCCCCCCTTCCTCCCCGACCTGCCCCTTACCCTCCTGGTGTTTTTAATCTCATTATTGGTCCTGATGGGCTTATGTGTCCTGGATTTCCTGTGTTTCCAGCTCTTATCTGTACCAGTGCACATTCTCTGGTCTAGCTGGATTTATAAGGTAGAATTGGGATCATGATTGTGGGGGAGGGAGCCAGGAAGCATTAAAGAACTAAAGGAAAGTTGTATGTTTCATCAGTGCTATACTGCACACTGACTGGCTCGTTTCCTCCCCGTGACCCTTCTGTAAGTGGACGTCCACTTGCCTACAGATGGGCTTAGGGTCTCCACTCCGCACTCCTCCTCATTCACAATGAAATGAGTTTTTGTTCTTTGATGCCTGTTTCCTGATCCTATCGACACCTCGTAATCACACAGGCTGGTGTGCTTCTTCCACGTGGGCTTTGTTGCTTCTGAACCAGATGGTCACTTGTTTATCTTCAAGCTTTTAAGACTCCAGGTGTTGTAACTTTTGATAGCTGGGCACCATCAGCTTTCTTCACCACATTTGCTTATGCACCCACTTCGTCTTTAGCTATCATGGCAGGAAGGTGAGCATCATGGAATGCCAGTTTAACAGAACAAAGTGTTCTTGTATTGAGAGAGTGCTTGAGTGGAGGCCCAATGTCCATCTACTACCTTAATACTAAACCTATAAATATATACACATAGATCTGTTTCCCCATCCCCATATATAAATATATTTACATATGGACATGTATTTAGACCTCTATAAATGCCTGTTGCCTTCTAGTTCTTTCCTCTATTTCTTTTTACTTTCCCCTTGTCCCTCTATCATGCTCAGCCTTCATTTGGGTTTCAGTAATTTCTCTTGGTTGTATTGCCCTTGATCATGGCCTATCAGGCCTTCTACACCCTCCTTGCCATTGATTTTGTATCACTTGTTGTTACCTTGTCCCTGGGTTTGTTAACACCACTTCCTTTTCCCCACTTCTCCATCTGCCATGTCTCCCTGGAACCGTCAGTCCCATTATTTTCTCCTGCAGATTGTTTATACCACCTATCTTATCTAGATAGATTTCAGAAATAACAATATGCTCAAAAAACAAGACAGAGCAAAACAAAGCAACAAAAGAAAACAAAGCAACAACCAAAAAAACCAAGGACAAAAAATGAGAAAAGCTTGAAAATAGTTCAAAGTCTGTTTGTTGACCTTTATGAGTGTTTCCTGGTGAACTCTGATGGAGTGCCATGCCCTGGCCCCAAAGTCTATTTTTGGTACTCTTTCAGGACTTGCTTGCTCTGCTCCCCTTGCTGTTCTGTTGCACACCCTTAGTGTTTGCCTCAGTGTGATGGGGTCAGATAAGGCGCAATTCCTGCACAGTGTCTCCAGTATTTTCTCCTGGAGCACTATGGGTCAGTGATGGATGTCTTGTCTTGTAGTGGTGCCAGCCCTATGGTCCTCTCTGTGCTTGGCTGCTGTGAGTGGGAATATTGTCCTTAGGGCTGGGTGGATTAGGATGTGTTCCACTCTCTCTTCCTCTGTGATTTGATCAGTCATGTCCTTCTCCCTGAGCTGTAGCTTCAGTGTTGCCTCTGAAGTGAATTCTTCTTCCAGCAGAATTCTTGTTGACATCCTGTTATCCCCAAAAGATGAGCAGGTGTATTCTTGTGATTAAAACAAACAAAAAACTTTGGCACAACTTTCCCTGGCCCTTTCTCATCAAAATTTTGTTTTCTTCACTCTTTTTCATAATAAACCCTTGTTCTGTGTTCTTCAAGAAAATTCTTCAAGAGATTACTCCTACCTACCAATATAAGATAGACATGGAAGCAAACCCGAGGAGAAAGCAATGGGACAGAAGGTTCTACAGGAACATGGGGGGAGGAAGAGGATGGGGAGGGAGCAGTGAGCAAACAATGCCATTGACAGGGGAACAACTTGGGAATTAAAATCAACAACAAGGAGGACATAGAAATCCTGGGGGTGCTGGAGCAACAGAAACCTAGCTGAGAGGAATTACTAAGAGGCAGAAGGGTGAACGTGATGGTGGGGCATGAGGAAGGTAAAGGGAAGCAGAGGAAAGACTAGGAAGCAAAGCTATTGATATAGGTATAATCATAGGTGTGCACTTATGTAACTATATTAATTCATAAAAATAGATGTATTGGCCTAGGTACATACTTTTCTATGGCAGTACATTGAGGAATTGGACAGACTTTGGGCCTCTGCTCAAGCCCTCCCTCAATGCAAGAACACTTTGTTGTAACAACCTGGCATTCTGTGATGCTCACCCTTCTGATATGATCCGTGAAGACATAATGGGTGCATAGCAAAAGTGGTGAATAAAGCAGATGATGCCTGGCTATTAAAAGATACAGCAGATAGACTCTTAAAGGCTTGAAGTTAAATAAGTGGTCATCTAGCAGAGAAGCAACAAGCCCACATGTAAGAAGCATACCAGCCTATATGATCATGACGTGTCAACAGAATCAGGTAACAGGCACAGAAGGCCCAAAACAAACAAGCAAACAAAAATAAAAACATATTCTTGAGAATGAGGGGGGCCAAAGTAGAGAACCAAAACCCTTCTGTAGACAAAAGGACATCCCCTTACCAGAAGGATCACAAGGTAGGGATGAGTCAACTAGGGCACAGTATAACACCGATGAAACACACAATATTGCTCTGATTCTTTGAGACTTCCTTACCACCACCCACCACCCCACCCCCACTATCATGACTCCAATCCTGCCTTTCAGTTCTGACTATACTGGAGCATGTATACTGGTAGAGATAAGAGCTCAGGACACATGGAGTCCAAGTCAGATAAATCCATCAGGGACAGTGGGAGTAGTGCTACCAGAAGGGTAGGGATAAGGGGAGGAAGGTGGAACCGATCACCATGATCCATGCATAATCCTCCCCACCCCCACCCCAGGGGGATGAGCAACAGAAACATGGGTGAAGGGAGACAGAAGTCTATGTAAGATATGAAAACAATAATTCATAACTTATCAAGGGATCAGGAGGGCAGGAGGGGGGAGGGAAGGAAAAAAACAGAGCTGATACCAAGGGCTCAAATAGAAAGTAAATGTTTAGAAAATGATTATGGCAACATATGTACAAATATGCTTGAAACAACTGATGTATGGAATGTAATAAGAGCCCTCAATAAAATGATTCATAAATAAATAAGACATGGCTATTCTCATTTGTGCACTAGAACATGGGGGTAGGATGGGGGGAGAGATTACTCCTTTGGAATTCCAACGCCCTGTTGCCATCACCTCCTGAGCTGATCTCTGTCATGAATTTACCAAGACCCGCAGATCCTCTCAGAAATCACTATTTTGATAGCATCTTTTTTTTTTTTACAGGACCCCTTCGAAGACTTAGACAAGGCTATTCCTGAGATAACTCGTTTGTACCCATCCACTGATTGTAGAAACATATTTATGTAAACTATTTTATTTCAGATGTCTGAGCTGGCATCTGAGGAGTAATACTTTTTCACTTAACCTTGTCTGTGTACATGTATATACATACAATTCCTTATATAGTACTTTAGTTGTGGGCACTCATTTTTAACAGAGTTTAATACTGGTTTCCCCTAAAATTTATATTAAATTCACATTTAATTAAATTCAGATTCAATGTGTAGTATCTGACAGGTATTTAATTCACTTTCTGTTGAATCTTATTATTCTGGAAGATAATATTCAGTAATGTTATCTAAAATGAAGTATAATTCTATCTTTATAGTGAAAACGTGTATAACTATATTTAAAATATGTAAAATGATATTATTGACTGTGAGGGGTCAGTAATAGTTCTTTATTAAGGTAATTATTTTAACAGTTAATATTTCCCTCTTCCCGAAAATGATGTTATAAAATAGCAATTTGTAAGTCAAAATTAAGAGAGCTCTGTTTAAATTGAAGAATTTAATAACTAATGAGAAATAATGTTCTTTGTCTAGAGACTTTTTTCTTTAATTATTTTATTAGGGGTTCATACAACTCTTATCACAATCCACACATACATCTCCTGTGTCAAGCACATTTTGTTTAAGAGATTTTTTTAATGTAATATTTATCTCTCAATTAATTAGCAAAGGCTATATTTTTGGTACACCAGATTTTTGTGAGCTAGCAAATTACTTTAATTTTCTCTGTAGCCATGAGGATGAATAGGAAGTAAAAAGAGGAATCAGGTCAGGGTTATTGTTCATAACATTGCTGGTGGGAAAGCCAGAAAGGAAAAGTATAGTTGTAAAGATTGCTTCTCATATTCATAAACCTGAAGTATTAAACATTAGGATAGATTTTAAACATTTGAGAATTTTGCAGTGAACTTTTAGGAAAGAAAAAGATTGAAAAATGACAGATTCCCATGGTACAAAAGGTTACTTAACTACAAACTAATGAGGTTATTTTGAAATAAACCATATCATATCCTTCTCTCTCAACTTGTCCATCAGTTTGTCATACTATGGAGGCTTGTGTATTGCTGTAATCCTAGAAACTGTGCTGGGAATGATATAATCAAGAGAAATTGCATTGTACTCATCATCAAAAAGAACATGTCAAGATCTATCTTGGAATACAATGATACTGAAGGAATAAGTTCAAGCTGCAGTGAAAGCATTAGTCAAAATCAAAGGTCCAGTAATTGATGTAATATCAATTGAAAGTTATCAACAAGCTTATGAAACATTGAAAGCTTTCACTCATCTCTGCCAAGAAATTTCGAAGACAGCTACTTGGCCAATTTATTGAGAGATTTTTATTTTTACCTATTCCAAAGAAGGATGATACAACAGAATGCTCAAATTATAGAACAACATCAATAGCACATACTAGTAAAATTTTGCTGAGGACCATGCAACAATTGCAGGAATGCATTGACAGGGAACTGCCAGTAGTTCAGACCAGACTCAGAAGAGGATGTGGAACAAGGGATATTATTGTTGATATCTGATGGATCTCGGGTGAAAACAGAGAATACTAGAAGGATGTCTACTTGTGCTTTATTGACTATGCTAAGGCATTTGATTCTATCGGTCAAAGCACACTCTGGATAGCCTTAAGAAGAATGAAATCTCAGTGCACGACATTATGCTTGCGTGGAATGTGTACACAGATCAAGAGCAGTTGTGTGAACAGAACAAAGGAATACTGCATGGTTAAAAATCTGGACAGATCTGCATCAGGGTTGAATCCTCTCATACTTCTTCAATCAATATGCTGAGCAAATAATCAGAGAAACTGGATTATATCAAGAAGAATGCAGCGTCAAGTTGGAGGAAGGTATATTAACCAGCCTGTGATATGTAAATGAGGACTAAGATGAACCTGGCCTCAGCCATGCTGTTTGCATTTGCCTCATATGTATGTGAAAGTTGGACATTGAATAAGGAAGACCAGCAAGCAATTGATGTATTTGAAATATGATGTTTTTGAAGAAAATTGGAAGTACTATGGACTTCCAAGAGAATAAATAAATCTGTCTTTGAAGAAATACAACCAGAATGCTCCTTAGAGGCAAGAATGGAAAAACTTAGTCTCATGCACTTTGAACATGTCAGGAGAGGCCAGTCCCTAGAGAAAGACATTATTCTTGGTAAAGTAGAGGACAATTAAAAAGAGAAAAGCCCTCAACAAGGTGCTTCAACACAGTGTATGCATGGACGTGCTCAAGCAGAACAATTGTGAAGATGGCGCAAAACTGAGCATTGTTTTGTGCCGTTGTGTCTAGCACCATTATGAGTCAGACCATCTCAAGGGTCCCTAACAACAAAATCTGCTTCTTAATTTTGGAAGGAGAATACATGTGAACTTTTTATCATTCTTATAAACTGTGAAGAAAACAATTTCAGCTCTGAACACATGTTGCTCATGAACGCTGTTTACAAAAGATAAAGTGCATGAGTGGAGATAAATTTTATGAAATAAAATTCATAGACTTCATCATGTTACAGATTACATATTAGAACAAGGGGTCTTCACTTTTGACTATAAACTCATAGCTTGCTTCATTTGGTTCTCAAAAGATTAGAAATTTATGATTTTGGACTATTTGTAGAAAGTTATGTTTGAAAGACATTGAAAGACATGCTTCAAATATTCTAACTGAAAATTTATATCACAAAAGGAATCAGTTTATTACTTTAGAACTCGATTGGTTTCCCTCTTTTACCTGAAAATAAATTGAAAAAAATAGGACAAACATTTAACACAACGCAAATGAATTCCATGAAGAAAATAATATGTCATGGAAGTTAGTGATTATGTTAAAGCAGACCACAAATTCTAACATGTTTTTTTTGTTCTTGACTCATTTTTTTACTTACTCTCTCAAAATATTTTCTTCTGAGTTCAACCTGTTAGAAGACATGATGCCACTATTTATTTAGTCATAGGAGGGGGTAGCCTACCCACTGGAATATTTTTCAAAGCTATGTATTTACATTAAAAAAAACAACCTTATTATCACCTTCAAAGTACTCTCCATTACACTTAGTACATTTGCCAAATCTGAAATTCCATTCTTGGAAATATTTTTCAAACTCAATATTTGGATGACTGACAACACCGCCCACATTTTTTTCTTCACCTCTTCTATGTCATCAAATTACTGTCCTTTTATGTCCCTCTTCATTTGAGGAAACAAAAATAAGTTGCAGGAAACCACTTCAGGTGAATAAGGTGTGTGGGGCAAGAGAGGTATTCTGGGTTTTGCCAAAAATTGGTTCACTGAGATGGCTGCATGAGCAGGTGCATTGCTGTGGTGGTAAAACCAGTCTTGTCTGCCAGCAAATCAGGCCTTTTTGGTCACACACTCTTATGCAATCTTTTCAGACCTCTTAAGAGAAAGTTTGATTAGCAGTCTTACCTGGTGAGAATGAACTCAAAAGCACTTTCCCCCTCACAACAAAAACAATAACAAATGACATCGTCTTGATTTTTTTATTTCACTTGATGAGCTTTTGGGGGGCCAAGGTGATGGCTTATTCCACTGGCTTGACTTATGCTTGCTTCGGGGTTATAAGAATAGCAACATGTCTTATCACCTTGGAAACAAAGTCTGGGTCACTTGACTGTTTTTTTAAAGCACAGCTTGTTTCCAGTTGATGCTCTTTTTGCTGTTCAGTCAGAATGTGAGGCACACATCTCCCATCAATCCTTCTCGTTCCCAAATCTTCCATTAAAATGAGCTGAACTGAGTTCCAAGATAGTCCAGATAACTTCTCCATCTCTTCAAAGATCCACCGTCAGCCTTTGAGCACAAGTGCAAAAATGTTGCCAACATTTTTAGTCCATTTGCAAAGTTGACAGGTGTCCAGAACAACCAGTTGTTTGTCAACAACCGATATTTCACCTTTTTTAAATGAGAAAATCACTTGTGCACTTAGGTTTTTCCTATAGTGCTGTCCTTGTAAGCTGTGTCCAACATCACAATTGTTTCTGCGGCATTTTCCCCAAGCAGGAAACAAAATTTCATAGCCGCACACTGTTTTCTTAAATCAGCCATCATAAAAAACGATATATGAGTGAAACTGCTTTTACGAAAAACTCATTGTGATCAGAGAGAACCGTCCCATGCACCACCACTGCGTGCACTAACTCAAAGCAAGTTGCTTGATGCTTGCCTAGCAGAAAAAATGCATACTACGAAAGCTGAGCCCAGTGGAGCTTTTTTCTGTTTATTTTTGGATACCCCCTGGTATGTAAAACTTTCAGATTTCCTAGAGAGTAATGCCTGCTCTGTTAACTAAATGTGTGATAGATGCTTATAAAACCCATACTTTCTGAGATTGTGTTAACTCATTGTTAAACGCAGTTGCCTACTCAGGAGGCAATTAGTCAAATAGAAGTGAAAATGCAGTATAAAAGGCCAGGGAATTGTCCAGACAAATCCTTCAGACAAATTTTTTTGGACTTTAATTTTCAGTGTGTATAATAATCAGCATTAAGATTTAGTATGAGGAAATCACAAGGGAAAGTAATGCAGTTCATCTACATGTGATTTCAATAATAATAGTTGAAATGACCATCAGGTTGTGTCTAATTAAAATTTTCAGATGTTATGATTTTTCTTGTTCATAGATTCTAGCATTTCATGAAGTTAGAGGCTAACACTGTCCCTTTGAACAATGTTCTTCAAGATGCAAATGTGTTGTATATAAATATCAATAGCCATATATGTATATATATATATCTCAAAATGAAAATGCATGTAGCCCCTTTACTCTTCATAATCTTATTTTATAACACTTTATCTAGGAAACCAACATTATGAACAAGCATAACTTGTGTGGTGCCAGTAGAAAGTGATTTTATTCTCAGTATGCCAACTGAATAGGACGTATAATTTCCCTGAATCTGTAACAAACTCACTGGTCAATTGACTCTGATTTTCCTATCATACACATAGTTTCAATTTAGTAATGGACCTATCATATAATGGTCAAAGTCTTAATCTAGTTTATAAAGGCTAGATTTTATATAATCTAGTTTATATCAGGCCTATTGAGGGAAACGTTGAAGCAAAGAAGTTGAGTTGGGAAGTTTTTTTCTTTTGGGAAGATTTGAGTTCTCTTGCTTCCAACATCTGGTTTAGAATTTCTCTTCATTGCCTCAAAAGCATGTATCCAACTTGTGTCTTCATTATTAATGAGGTATTAGTCTATTATTGATAGAATTTTCACCTTTCAGAAGAGAGACCTGGGTTCAATTCCAGATCATTACACTATATAGCCTCCATTTTATCAGTAGTGGTGTGTGTGTATTTCTCTGATGATGAACAAATTTAAATGTAGCTTCAGAATGAAAATGGATTCAGAAGATAAGTTTGATGCTTTACTTCAGAAGATCACCCAATGCACACTCTAGGGATGACAAGAGACTGATACTACAGCCCGTTAGTGTCCAGGCAGTCCTCCTGTTGTGCCTGGAGTCATTATGCGTCAATGGGGGACTGAATGGCAGCTAACAAAAGCACTTTAATATTCACCACTCTGAATTGTAACCAAATACTCCTGAGAGACAAGGACTTTATTCTGTCTACACACTTGTTTATTGTAGGTCTTAACATAGTTTCTGGAATGTAAAGAGCACTAGAGGACATTTATTGATTGAATAAACTCATAAGGAACTGCACAGCAGCCCAAGATTAATTGCCACAAGGCAGTAATTTGACATACTCTCCATTCTTCTCTACAAGATTCTGATTCTAACCACCCGTCCTACAGCACTCTACATCTCTACCAAATTTAATAACCCCTTGTAATAGCCACACAGAGCTCACAGTCAGTACTTGGGTTGTGGTGGTTTATTAGGGGAGTTAACAGTTTATCACAGGATAAAAAAACATTTAAATATACAAGGTTTTGTCTATAGCACTCTTTCTCAGCTACATGGACAGGCATGCCGCCTTGGTCCTTGGACTCAATTATGTGGTACCCTCTGAAATGCTCCAACAAATATAGAGCTGTAGCACTAGTAAACATACCAAGGGCACCCAAGATTGGAAGCTAGTCATTCTCTTCACCAAAGGGACTCAGTTTTGAGTCTGTGCCAGAAAGCCCACTGTGTCGAATGATCTTGACCCCTTTGTTTTGTGTGATGCTCTTAAGGCTGTAGCATTGGTCGTCTCCACTGCTTCAGACAGGGATCTCTCACAATCTCCAATGGTGGTGTTTTTTTCCTTGTTGGTTGCAAGATTATGTTCCTCCTTCTGAGATTACTCCCTTTTATACCAAGAGAAATGGTAAAACATACAAAATTCAGAGTTCTGGATTTCTACCGTTTTTTTGTACAATCTCATCCTGTCATTTGGTGGGAGTTACAATGACTATGAGTAGAAGATCAATACAAGTAATTTCACATCAGTGCAATTGGCATCAGGATTGAGAAGTTTGGAGTGTGGAGGTATTTCTGACTTCAGCCTCATAGGAATTGGCAGTGGTAACTGATGCCTCCTATGGTGATTCTCCAGGAAGCATTCCCCACGTCACACTTCTTTTTATAGTATTTTTAATTAAAGAACATTTAAATTTTAAACTAAAAATGAGATTCAGAATAAAACTTAAAATGTTTATTCCAATCCTTTCCTTATTCCGAGTAAGATTATTAAATATATCCTTTAAAAACTGATAGACAGATATTGGTTTTAATATGAATTCTCTAAAATAGTTATGTGTACCAGCATTGCAGTTACTCTACTTTAATATTTTATGTTGATGGTGGCATTGTGATTATACCTTGAGCTGCAAACCATCAGGTCAGCAGTTCAAAACCACCAGTCACTCTGCAGGTTTCTAATCCTGTAAAGAGCTACAATCTCAGAAATTCACAGGGGATGTTCTATCCTGTCCTATCAGGTCGCTATGAATCTATGAATTGGCATTGACTCAGTAGCAGTGAGTTTGAGATGCTAATTTTAAATATACAGTTGTTCCTTGGTATCATGGGAGTTTCAAAAAACCCCTTGTATATCAAAAGTCATGCATGCCCAAGTCCCTTATGAAATGTCATACTAGGTTTGTTTGTTTGTTTGCTTGTTTCAGATGTGGAACTAAGTCTTATTAGGAAATGACAGAGTTGAGGAACAGTGAGGGTGTCTTGCACCCCCAATCCCACTCCCACTTGTTACAAGTTTTGCTTCCTGCCTCATGTTATCTTCTGTGCAGCCACGCACTTTATTCTTGTCATCCCCATCCAAGGCTTTATTCTCTTACTTCTGCCCGACCCTTCAGGTTTTATCCCCTGCAGTTTCTTGTTTTCCCTGAGGCCACTTGAAGATCTCCCCATAGTTATTCAGGACCTGGGGGAAAACTGTCACAGCTCCCATCACATGGCCCAGATCCCAGGTCTCACTCGGGCTCCACAGTCACTACAGAAACTTGTCAGAGTGTCAGTGAACCTCCTTATATCCCCATGCTCCTCCAAGGGGGTCGGGAGAGGCTGGCCATCATGGCTGCAGCCACAGCTTCTGAGTCCCTCCCTGATGACAGGGCCAAGGCACATCATCAAAGCACCAGAGACTGCTCCTCCCTGCCACTTTTGTGTGTTCAGCACTGGGCCCACCCCTGTCTGACTCTGGCCCTTGATCCCCTCCAGTTTCCTGGGCGCTTCTGGCTCTGCTGTCATGCAGTTCCTTTTCTTTGGTCCAGGCTGGCTCTCTGAAGTCTGCTGTCACCAACTGTGGCTGAAGTCCGCAGGGACCTCTGTTTACCACTGCTGCTCCTGCTGCTAGTTCTTTTTTCTAGCCATGTTTCGGGGCCAGGCTGTCTGACTAGGCAAGAAGGATGGGGGTTCCTGGGTCTCATGGGATGTGTCATCTTCACATTTCCCAGTGAGTTCCTGTAACTCATTCTCTAGCTTTCCTATCATCTTTTGCCTCTGCTCCCATTCCTTGGAAATTTCATCTTCTTCCTCTTCTCCAGCAGAATTTCAGGGGGTCGCTAACCCAGAATTCGCCGAGGGGACTTCTTGTTTTTATTCTCTATTCTCAATTGTAGAAGGACAGCAACTCAGCAGTGGCAGGAATAAGTCTATGTGGCTTCTGGGAAGCAGCGTACAGTGCTGTGTTACCAGGGCAATCTAGTGGCCAGCCTCAAGCCGAAGCAACAGGCACAGAACAGAGGCATATTTGGTGAACACATTAGCCTATTAATGTAGTTAGTTTATTGTGCCAACCTGGCCGATAAACACATGTGGGGTTCATTGAAGGACGGGGAGATAAATGGCTCAGTGAGCCTTGGCTTTCTAGTTCTTGGGTTTCTTGCTTTCTGATGGTTCGACCAGGGTGTAGCTGCCTTAGCCAGTTCCCTGCTTCAGCTGGCAAGGTTCACTTCCTGCAAGACATCCCTGAGGAGAAGCCACATGAACCTACCCTGATGCAGCCCTGGGTGCTGGAGCAGCCATGTGGAGACCCCTGCCAGCGCTGCAATGCTTATATGTTCACTGATTTGGCTTTCCTCTTGCAGTTGGTATCATAGTGTGTGTTTTGTGAGATGGAGGAGAACTTTGTGGACTGGTGTTGGACATATGGGTTAATGTTGGATTTGTGGGCTTGGGCAGCACTGGGTTGGGATGTTTTCTCGATGTGCACTTAACCTTTATATAAAACTCTATTATACATGAATTTCTGTGGATTTGTTTCTCTAAAATACCCAGACTAACACACCTATGCACATTGTCATGTGTATTTTAAGTCATCTCTACATTACTTATAATACGTATTATGGTGTAAATACTATGTAAAGTGCACATGAGGGATGGATTTCTGCTACTTTTACCCCACCCCTGAATATTTTTGATCCATGATTGGTTGAGTCCTTAGACTCAGAACCTGTAGATATTGAACTATAATTAACGTATTATACATTTCAATAGTTCAGTCATATCAAGAGGCAGATTTGCAACCATCACTATAATTAATTTTGGAACCTTTTCTTCTTTCTTACCCATTGATGCACCCATTGATGCTTGTTGACTTCTCATTTCTTCCACCCTTTTCTTCCATACCCCCAGCAACCTCAATTCAGCTACTCTCTTCATATTTCCACCCATCCTGGTTTCCCTATACAGATAAACATACAAAATAAAGGCAAACAACAAACAAGGACCCAACAACAATGATCATATAAAACAGGTAAAGACCTCAATCTAAGAGAAAGCAGAACATATTAAAAAATTAGAATAAATTCACATTGGATCCAGCCTAAGGGAAGCTGCTAAAATCTATTTTACAACGCTTCTTCACTGATCCTAAGGCTGGTAATATTCCTAAGCTTAGGTATATTGGTGATTCACTGGAGACAATCCATATAGGGACCCTGCAGATGGACTTTGGGTGACCACTAGCATCCATAGCTTTCCACAACCAGATGTTTAGAATTTAAGCACTGATACCATTTTCTCCTCCAAGTTTGGATCTTCTTATTTGCTGTCACTGGATCACACAGGCTGGTGTGATTCTGCTCTGTGGACTTAGCTGACTTCTCGCTTAGCTACGCTGCTTAGCTTAGCTGCTTGTTTTGAGACAAGCTTTTAAACCCCAGATACCATTTTTCACACTAGACATGTACCATCTCATTTCTTCCTCACACTTTGCTATGACACCCAGTGACATCTTCAGTCAGGGCCATACCATAAGAACTGATTGTTCTTACATACGGGTTCAATCAAGTAAGAGCTCAGAATCCATTCATCTAACTATTGATTCTCTCAGTCTTTGGTTCTCTTTTGGAGACATCATTGTAGTACATCATGCATCTTCTCCATGGGGCTTAAGGAAACTCTATTAGTAGGAACATTATTTTAGTCAATGGTAAAGCACTATCAAGCAAAGGATTTTATCCATGTGTAAACTCCAATACATGAATTTTGAACTTATATATCTTCAAAGTATGGGTGATGGGACACGAGTTACACATGTCTTAAGACTGGAAGATATGGCAATACTTTCAGTAACACTCACTTAAAAGGTGGGACCATGAGTGGTAGGCTAGCACATGTCACATTAAGGCAGAGAGAGCATGAAACTAATTAATATATGTTGGTCCCTAGCAGTCATTCATTGAAGTCGCCACCTTCAGAGCAATAGGTTTGAACCCACCCAATGTCCAGTGACCAATTACGGAATTTTGGGATAGCAGTCATTGGCCTCTTCTTCCACTAGGGCATTCTAGCTCAAAGTTCAAGGGAGTATTTCCATGCCTCCATTCTGTTTTAAGTGAATTTAAGATAATGTCCATTTAACTTAGTGGGGTTTCCAATCTGGGAATGTATTTTTTACTTTAATATGTATTTACCTTTTTGGAAGATAATTTTTATAGCCATATAGTGAATTACCAGGAAAACATGATGGAAATTGTGTTGTGCTTAACTACTGTGATATAGTTTGGAACCTACCAGGGAACTATAAAAGAAAGGCTTGATCAACTGCTTTGCTGAAGATTCTACCCAAGAAAGCCCTACGGCAAAGTTCTACACTGTAACATGAGGGTGTCTGAGTTGGGAAAAGTATGACTAGGGACCAGCTTGACAAATCTTATCATCATCATCAGCAGCATACAACATCAGCAACAACTGATATTTTATAAGAAGCAGATAGATGTGAATGAACAGGATAATCTCCTGTGTGCTATTCTACTTAAGAATTTGCATTTTCAGCAGGGAAATGAGACATAAGATGCTATAAAAGAGTGGTGACTACCCTCCCGACCCTCTCATGTCCATTCCGGCTGCCCGCCCGCCTGCTGCATGTTCCGGCACCATGACGTACCAAGCTATCTCCTTCGCTAAGGACTTCCTGGTGGGCGGCATTGCCGCCGCCATCTCCAAGGAGGGCCTTGGCCCTGATCGAGCGGGTCAAGCTGCTTCTGCAGGTGCAGCACTCCAGCAAGCAGATCGCGGGGGACCAGCAGTACAACGGCATCGTGGACTGCATCATGCGCATCCCCCTGGAGCAGGACATGCTGTCCTTCTGGCGCGGGAACCTGGCCAATGTCATCCGCTACTTCCCCACGCAGTCCATCAACTTCGCCTTCAAGGACAAATACAAGCAGGTCTTCCTGGGCGGTGTGGACAAGCACACGCAGTTCTGGTGTTACTTCGCTGGTAACCTGACCTCGGGCGGGGCTGCCGGCGCCACCTCCCTGTGCTTCGTCTACCCGCTGGACTTTGCCTGCACGTGCCTGGCCGACGACGTCGGCAAGTCCGGCACAGAGTGCGAATTCAAGGGCCTGAGTGACAGCAAGTCCGACGGCATCCGCGGCCTCTACCAGGGCTTCAACGTGTCCGTGCAGGGCATCATCATCTACCGCGCCGCCTACTTCGGCGTCTACGACACCGCTAAAGGCATGCTGCCTGACCCCAAGAACATACATATCGTGGTCAGCTGGATGATCGCCCAGACCGTGACCACCGTGGCCGACGTGGTCTCCTACCCCTTCAACAAGGTGCGCAGACGCATGATGATGCAGTTCGGCAGGAAAAGAGCGGACATCATGTACACCGGGACCCTGCACTGCTGGTGGAAGATCTTCCAGGACGAGTGCGGTAAGGCCTTCTTCAAGGGCGCCTGGTCCAACGTGCTGCGCGGCAAGGGCTGAGCCTTTGTGCTGGTCATCTACACGAGGTCAAGAAGGTCCTCTAGGCCCCGCCCACTGGACTTCCGCCCCGCCCCTCCGTCTTTCTCTGACCAATCATGTGTGTGGGGCGTGGCCGCGGCCTTCCCTGACCAATACCGGGCCCCTGCCTGCCCGCCTCCAGTATTTATTTCAGAATCATGTCTCCCTGGTGGCCGCCAGCCTAGTTAGCCCCTCCTGTAGCCCGGGCGTCCATCGTCCGCACCCCTGCTGCCTTCCTGCGGGACATTAAATCCATGACGCAGCTTAAAAAAAAAAAAGATGCTATAAAACCTTTAAAGTATTTTGTAAACTATGTAAAGATGGTGTTTTTTTAATTTTTAAAAGGAAATGAATAGTAAGGTATCCTCAATTGATTGGTTCTGAGCCTCTGTTTCTTCACTGCTTTAACAAATGTTTTCTTTATATTTATAAGGCATACTTATATATATATTATTGTTGTTAGCAACCATCATGTCTATTTCAACTCATAGTGACCCAGTGTACAACAGAATGAAAAACTGCACAATTCTGAACAACCCTCACAATTATTGTTAAAATTGCACTCTTTGTTGTGGCCACTATGTCAATCCATCTTGTTAAGACTCTTTCTATTTATTCCTGACCCTCTACATTACTAATCATGATATCCTTTTCCAGCGACTGATTTCTCGGATAACATGTCCATGGATTGTGAGACAAAGCCTACAGCCCTCCCTTGTAAGAAGTATGCTAGCTTTACTTCTTCAGCGAAAAATCTGTTTGTTCTTTGGAGTATCTTCAATATTCGTCACCAATACCTTAAATTCATATGCATAAATTCTTCCATCTTCCTTATTTAATCTCCAAAGCACATGCATATAAGAGGATTAAAAATACCATGCCTTGGGTCAGGACCAACTTGGTCTTCAAAGTGACACCCTTGCTCTTCAACGCTTTAAAGAGCTCTTGTTCAGGAATTTTGCTCAATTCAAGACATAATTTGATTTCTTGGCTGCTGTATCCATGAGAGTTGATTGTGGATCTAAGCAAGATGAAATCATTGCCTACTTCAATCTTTTCTTTATCACAATGATATGTATTGATCAAATTGTAAGGATTTGAACCAATATATTGAATTTCAATCTGTACTGAAGGCTAGGCTACAGTCCTTGAACTTCATCAGCAAGTGCTTTCAACCCTTCTCACTTTCATCAAGGAAGGTTGTATTATCTGCACGTCTCATGTTGTAAATAAACATTTCTCCAATCATGATGCCATGCTCTTCTTCATATCTTCTAGCTTCTTTCATTATTTGCTCAGCGTGCACATTGAATAAGTATAAGAGGATAAAATTCTGTCACACACTTGTCCTAATTTTAAACAAAGAAGTATGCCCTTGTCATTCTCTTAAGAATGACTGCCTTTTTGTCTATATACAGGTTTCACATGAACACAATTAGGTGTTCTGGAATTCCCATTGTTCTCAATGCTATTTATAATTTGTTATGGTCTACAGTCGAATGCCTTTGCATAGGTAATAAAACACAAACACTGATCTTATATTCTCTGCATTCAGCTAAGGTTCATCTGACATCACCAGTTATATTCCTCATGCCACGTCCTCTTCTGAATCCAGCTTGAATTCTGGCAGCACCCTTTTGATGTGCTGCTGAACCGTTATTGAATGATATTCAGCAGAACTTTGCATGCATGTGACATTAATGCTATAGTTTTCTAATACCTGGATTCTGTTGAATTACTTTTCTTTGGAATGAGTACAAAGAAAAGCATCTCTTTAGGTCAGTTGGTCTTGTAGTTGTTGTCCTGATTTCTTGGCAGAGACGAATGAGCATTTCCAGTGCTCTGTCAATTAAAAGCTTTCACTTAATATTCCGTCAGTTCTTGGAACCTTGTTTTTTTCATCAATGCCTTGCATGTAACTTGAACTTATTCCTTAAGTACCCTTGGTTCTTGATCATATGTTACCTCTTGAAATGGTTTAATGATGACTGTTCTTTATGGTACAATAATTCTGTGTATTCTTTCAATCTTCTTTCAATGTTTCCTGCATCACAAAATATTTTCCCCATAAACCCAAACTAAACTCACGGCCATTGAGTCAATGCTGACTCACAGCAACCTTATAGGACAGGGTTGTGAGTTTCTAAGACTGTAGCCCTTTTCAGGAGTAGAAAGCTCCCTCCTCCTCTCTTGGATTAGCTGGTGGTTTTGATCTAATGACCTAGCACTTAACAGCCAAATACATAACTACTATGCCACCTGGGCTCCTATTTTTCCCATATAATCCTTTAATATTGCTGCTTGAAACTGGAATTTTTTTTCTTCAGTTCTTTCAGCTTGAAATATGTTGAGACTAGTCTTCCTTTTTGGTTTTCTAGCCCTAGGTCTTTGCACATTTCATTATGAGACTTTGTCTTCTCCATATTTAGATATTTGCTGTTCAGCTCTTGTAATTCATCATTTCTTTCCTTTACTTTAGCTACCCTACAATCAATAGAAATATTAATCTTTCTAATTTTGGTGCTTCCATCCATAGCTCCTAGTTTTCCCCTATGCCACAGAGCTGATTCTGATTCAGAGTGACAAAATGGAGTAAAGTAGAACTGATTATAAGGTTCATGTGACTGTAAATCTTTATGGAACAGAAAGCTCCAACTTTCTTTCTCAGAGCAGCTGGTAGAGATTCCCTTGCAGTTAGCAAACCTACACATAACCATCCATGCCACTTGTACTGCTTTTTCAGATTTAGTAAGCAGTGGTTATTAAAACTTAGTAGTAATAATGAGTAGTTTAGGCATATATCCATTTAATTTTTGTCTACTTTGTATGAAATAAGTCCCTGTTCAGAAGAGTAGTTTGTATTGAGCTAATAGCCTAAAGATTGGCTGTTGGAACACAGCCAGCCAGTCTGTGGAAGAAAGGGATGGCAATCCATTTCGACAAAGTTTACAGCTCAAAATCTTTATGAGCAGTTCTATGGTACATGGCACCAAGAGCAACTGGTTCTGTTTTGTTGTTGTTCTTGTTAGGTGCTCTTGAGTTGGTTCTGACTCATAGTTATCCTATGTACAATAGAGGGAAAAACTGCTCAGTCATGCACTATTTTCACGAGATACGTGTTCTTATGTTTGAGTCCATTGTTCAGCCACAGCATCTTACTTCTTGTCCAGGGCCTTCCTCTTTTTCTCTGTCCCTCTACTTGTTGTTGATGTCTTCCAATAGCTCACCAGGTCTACTGTTATTATTGTTCAATTCAGTTAGTAAATCTGTTCTTGAGATGTTCTTAAAATTCAGGTGAGCTGTTCACGGTCATATTTTGGTTCCTATGGACTTATTTTATTTTTCATTTTCAACCTGAACTTACATATAAACAATTGGTCATCTGTTCCACAATCAGTCCCTCACCTCGTTTTAGAGCTGCTGATATTAAGTTTCTTTTCTATTGTCTCTGTGTTAGTCTGGGTACTTTAGAGAAACAAATCCACAAAAACTCCTCCATCTCACAAAACAGACGCAATGATGCCGACTGCAGGAGGAAAGCCGAGTCAGTGAATGTGTAAGCATCTCAGTACTGGCAGGGGTCTCCATCCAAATGGGTGCTCCAGCACCCAGGGCTGCATCGGGGTAGGTCCATGTGACTTCTCATTGGGGATGTCTTGCAGGAAGTGAGCCTTGGCAGCTAATGCAGGGAACTGGCTAAGGCAGCTTCACCCTGGTCCGACCATCAGAAAGCAAGAGATCTGAGAGCTTGAAAGGCGAGACTCACCTAGCCATTTATCCCTCCACCCTTCAATTAACCCACATGTATTTATCAGCCAGTTTGGCACAATAAACTATCTAAGTCTTTTTCCACAGATGTCATCAATTTTCCATCTGGAGAAATCCTTATGTATCGTCACCATTTTTGTTGCTGAAAAATAGAATTAACGATGAAGATGTCATTTGTCTTAAAAAAAATTCTGTCATGCAATATCCAGTTCCTTTCTATCACCCGAACCATATATTCCAACTACTGTTCCTTCCACTTTGTTTCTAACTGTGCAATTCAATCACCAATAATTTGCAATACATCTTGACTGCATGTTTGATGTTGTGACTGCAGGAGTTGGTAGAAGTCTTCTGTTACTTCATCACTAGTTTGAGTGGTTGATTCATAAATTTGAATAATATTTGTGTTGATTAGATTTTCTTGATGACTAGGTATATTCCTATGACAGACATCATTGTGTTTCAAGTTAGATCTTGAAATATTCTTTTGAATGTCTCATTTCCACAATAGTAAGCTTTTAGAATTTCTTATTCAAAATGGTCAATACTAGTCATTTCTGCTCACTAACACATAGAAAATGGACAGTGATGGGTTCCATTTTATTTTTTATGACTCCCTGTATTCCTACTCATATTTTGTACATTCAAAGTTATAATTATTAGTAGATTTTTCCAGCTATTCTTCTCATTTTGAGTTGTGCACATTCAGCAAATGAAATTGTCTGTGGCTTTATCTCCACAAGCTTTACTCCATTCATGTAATTACGATCCACTTTACTTTGAGAAGACAGCTCTTCCTCTGTCATGTTTTGAGTGCCTTCTGACCTGAGGGGCTCATCTTCTGGCACTGCCTCTGACAATGCTCTGCTCTTATTCATTAGACAATGTTTAGATGCTATGCATAAGTTGTTTTTTCTTTCAACAGTTTTACTGGAACTTCATCCACATGTCATACAATTCAATATTTTAATCATATTAAGAAAAGTTGTACAATCATTACCACAATCAATTTTAGAACACTTTATTCTTTGTATTCATTGTTACTCATGTAATGTTTTAAAATTGTGGCAAAATATACACAACAAAACATTCCAATTCAACAACTTCTCCACATATAATTCAATTTTATTGATTATACTCTTTATTTTTTACAACCATTATCGATATTCCTTTCCAAATCATTCTATCACCATTAACATAAATTCAATTCCCCTACACAAAAACTCTTCCTCCTTTACCCATGATAACCATTGGTCAAGTTTGATTTCTTTATTTTTTAATTAGTATTATTTTGACATAATATTCCCATATCATACATTTCCATAATTAAGTTCTCTTTTAAAAGGGGTTGCATATACATCATCACTATCAGTTCTGGTGCTCCCTTCCCCCTCCTACATTCATTGCTTGTTCCCCAAACCCCACTCACCCTACCCGCTTCGCCCCTTTCCAAAGTTAAACTTCCCTGATAAAACATTGCATCAGTTATTGTCTCTATGTATCCACTCCTCTGTGCTTCAGAGGAGTTGAGAAGTTTATGTGAATATAGTCCAACTGGGACCTGCAGTCCATGAGTTGCTGTTTCATACAGATTGATTTCTTAATTGATTGAACTCTGTTTACACTGAACGTGAGTGTTGTTGCTAAGGGAAAGTGCAGATTTTGCCTATCAGATTAAAACGTGTTGCATTAATACAAGGGGAGCTTTGAAGTACTAAATATATGGTGCTTCTGCGTCCCCTTTTATTGGACACCCACTATGCCAGGGGTCCCACCCAATTTCAAATGACCACCATTTCGACCATCTTGGGGTGGACATTCTTTGTTTTCTCTCCTATCAGAGTGTTTCAGTCCTAAGTCCAAGGGCATAGGTAATTTTGAGGTAGAGCCTAGTTCATTCACTCAGGTTTCCCCATTGACTCCTTCTCGTGTGGCCCTTGGGGAATGCTATGTTGCCTATAAGGCCAGGTTCTAAGATTATATCATAGTGTTTAATTCATAGCATGGTTCATTGAGGGTTGGGTAGAAACACAGAACTAGTGTCTACTCAGGACATAAGATTGGGTGCATTTTCCCCTTAGGTTCCCTGTACTTATTGTGTAAGCCTCCCTTTACCATGTGAAGTTGTTCCTCCTTATTTACCCACTGAACCCACAAACAGAATTATCTCTTCCTCTGGTCTTAATTTGATTTTCCAGCAAGTTTCTCTTATCATTCCTTTGGAGACCCTGTTGATTTGTCACAGCCTTGTCTCAATGCTGTATAGCATCAAGTTTTTTCCCTTACCCCCATTTTTGAAGTAGTAACTACAATGTGAGGTCTTCTTTTTTGAGGTGCACTTAGGAAGTACACATCAGAGGAGTGATGTATGATTCATTGAAGGTAGGCTTTGGAATTCCTTTGCTTGGGAATTAGTCTCTAAGATTTATTTAATTGGTACTTCTCCTTATAGTAGTGGATGCATAAAGTTTTCAGTGGCTTCTTCTTAATTCTTCCAAAGCAGACATTCCTTCTTTGTAGCCTGTTCTTTGTTTGGTAGCTCTGCTGAAACTTGTTCACATTGAGTGACCCCTACTGGCATGTGAAATGCCAGTAACATAGCTCCCAGCACTCAAACCACTACAGTACTGACAGACAAGTGGTGGGTTTTGTTTTATAGTTTTTATGAAATACTATAATGTTTTAATTTTTTATTTAGGGTACTGATTTTTTCTTTAGAGTAAAATTATCTGGTGTGTATGTGTGTGGGGGTATAAAGTAGCATTCAATTTCAAAAGGTTAACTAGCTACTTGCTAATTATTGTTATGTATTATTTAATTGAGTTTAAATATGAAAGTCTCTTAGAATAAATGAAAAAAGAAACCCATTGACATCCAGTTGATTCCAACTTATAGTGATCCTATAAAACATTTCTCAGGCTGCGTGACTGTCTAGAAACATAGTCTTACCTACTACAGAGCAGCTAGTGGGTTTGAACTGCCAACCAGTTGGCATTCCAATGATTGCCTGACAGCACTGGTATTTTTTGCTGCACTTATGTCCTTGTTGTATAAGTGTTCCTGGATTTCTCATTACTATTAAGAGGTTCCTTGTTCTCAAAAGATGTTAACTGATTTATTATTTTGTATTTGACAGCTAAGTTTTCTTATCCTTTTATTCTGAAATCTCAACCATCATTATTAACGATAGTCTGTGGTATTCATGACTAATACCATCTTTATCTCCTCATTTGTCTATATTAGGCTAGTATTACGGTATTTAGTCTTTATTGTCATACCATAGCATATTTATCTGATGTTATCCTTTTTTATTGGGAAAAAGGATATATTTAATTCATCTTTTTGATATTTTTATTTTTTTCACTTATGAAGAATGCAAGTTATAATTTATATTTCACTCTGGAATTCAATAACTATAAAGCACTCAGTTATTCTGCTCTTTAGATGACATCATCCTTATTTCAATACAGATAACATTACAGGAAAATGAGGGACATGTCATAGCTTAGCCAGGTGATAAAAAATAACGGAAGACAGCTAACCTATCATGGCAAAAAACAGTGAAAGTTCACCTTTGCCTTATATTTTATAATTTTGTGTTTACAAGAAAAAATAATGATCTCAAAAATATATTTTAAACACTTCATTGTTTCAATATACATTTTTATTTCCTGTGACCAACTTTACCTGATATTTGAGAGCTTTATTTTGTGTAACAACTAAGTTTCTTGATCCTATTAATGATATGAAACCTATTTTCTCAGGACATAGGGAACTATTGAGAGGTTGTGTTTTGCTGTATTTTCCCCCTTGATTTTGTTTCTTTAGAAATAATGTTGGAAAAACAAGGATTGCAGTTATATGATGTCAAGCTTTACATTTCTATTTTTAAAAGAAAATATAATATAAATAAAGAACTTTTATAATAGGAATAACTAGTTTAAGAAACTCTTCAATAAGTATAATACCTGTATAAATATGACATCCATGATCCTATAGTGCAAGTCTATGGGGAGCTAGTCTCATGGTGAAGGAAATATAATATGAGAGTAGAGGTCAGAATTTCTGGTTCCAGTTCTATTTATATTGGCTAGCTTTCATTGATTTTGCTTGAACCTTGGTTTTCATACCTGTAAAATGGTGATAACAGTGTCAATCTTAAAGGGCTGTTGTTGCTGTTGAGTCAGCCTAAACTCATGGAAATCTTCATCATTATGGTCACTGGTGCTTGGAGTCCATGATTTTGTTAGCTAAGACTAAATAAATTAATTAAAGCATACTAGAGACATTTGTACCGTGCCAGAGCCTATGACATTATTAGGAAATTGATTTAAATCCCAAAGAAATGATTCCTTCTTCCTTATTATTCCCTAGTCTTTTTAGAACATGCATTGAAATAAATCTATAACAGATGTGAAATGTTGATCCTCACTTTTTGCACTTAAAAGAAAATCAGATGAAATTAAATCAAAATTCACATGATATGCTGTTGTTTATGCAATACTGTATAAAACCTGCCTTGGCTTACACAGTGATACCTCAGCTATCAATGGCTCCAAGCTCATACTTCTTACTACTCGAACACAAAATTTGGAAAAAATCTGTTTTGTGTTTGTAACTTTGCCCAATAGTCAAACCAAAAACACTTGAATAAACCTGTACGAGTGGAGAGTGAGTGTCACACTGAGTCTTGACCAGGACACTAAGAGGTGTTGCTTCAGTCTACCATCTAAGTGCTGTTCTTGATCAGGCAACATATAGTGCTTGTGTTAGTGCATTAAAATATTAATCTTTGTCCCTTTTTGTGCTTTACTTGCATAAATATTTGCATAAAATATAAAATACCAAAGAAAGTTAGTGATACCAACAGTGAAGGTATGAGGACAACTGTAAGAACACAATATAGTTAAAGAAAGAAATGGTTGCAAAATTCGAATCAGGTGACTGCCCATCAGATTTGGCAGCTGAATAAGTCAACATTATCAATATTTTTGTAGAAAAAAAGTGTGATTAAAGTCTCTAATGTAGGCAAAGGTGTGAAATGGTTAACCACTAAACAAAGAACCCAGACCAATGAAAAGTTACTGTCAATTTGAGTAAATCAGAAACAACTTGATGGCAATAGCGTATCCTTGATATATGAGAAGGCTAAAAGGCTCCATAGAGTTAATGAAAAATGTTGCAAGAGCAGGTGTTGAACAGCGACAAGTGTTCAAAGTTAGCCATGTCTGGTTTGGAAAAACCTACAAAAGAAGAGGCATACACAGTGTAGTGAGGCATAGGGAAGGGGTGTGTGCAAAGGTGAAGCAGGTACATTCATGGCTGAATTTGCCTAATACACAGAGGCGGAGTTTTTCTTTCCCAAGAAAGTGTTCAACTGATATAAACAAAGGCATTGCCAGGCCACAACTCTGTGAATGATAGGCTCTCTGTGTTGTGTGGGAATGCTAGTGGAAAATTTGAAAGAAAGCCTATGTTAGTGTACACTTCCGTAAAACCATGCATTTTTAAGCATAATGACAATAATAAGTTAATTTATTTATTCCATTGTGTTTAGATATTTTGAGGGCATTTCCACAACCTAGGACTATTAACCTTGTTTTAAAGTCCTGGAAAAATGAATTTAAAAGTGTAATTTTGGGGTCTCAGAACTAATTATTTAGTTATCCATTATTTCTGTTTTTGTTTGTTTGTTGAAAAAATGCTCATGTTTATTGGCTTTAAGAGAAATACAAATTAACACAATGATGAGATACCACCTCACACTGGCACTCATCCCAAATTTAATTATAATAATAGTAAATGCTGGGGAGGATGTGAAGAATTTGGAATTATCATACACTGCTGATGGGATTGAAGAATCATAGAGCCATTGTGGAAAATAGACTGGCATTTCCTTAAACAAATGCAAAGAAAAAAAATCTATATGACACAGTAATCTCTCTACCTGATATATATATCAAAGAAAAAAGGAAAAAAAAACTCAAGCAGGTGTGTGGGCACACCTGTTTATCATAGTGCTATCCACAATGCTTAAAAGATGGAAATAATCAAACTGCCAAGCTATGGACAAGTGGATAAACTCTGGTACATACATACAATGGAATATAATGCATCTGTAAAAATCAATGGTGAAACTGCCAAACACTTCACGGCATGGACAAATTTGGGAGATATTATGCTCAGCCAAGTTAGTCAATATCATAAAGACAAGTACTACATGAGACAAATACTACATTAGAAAAAAGAAAGGAAAAATGTTTTTCACACTCAAAGAAACAGACTTTGTATCACACCCAAAGAAACAGACAGGGAAGCTTGGGTGGGGGAGTGGGGAAAGAGGACCACATATACAGGGAACTTTCTGGAATACTTTCAATGTTCTGTTTCTTGACCTAAGTGGTGGTGACCTGTCTTTTACTTTCTTTCTTTTTTCTTTTTAAATGTAATCATTATATTGGTAGCTCATACAAATCTTATCACAATCCATACATACACCCATTGTGTCAAGCACATTTGTATATTTGTTGCCATCATCATTCTCAAAACATTTGCTTTCTACTTGAGCCCTTGGTATCAGCTCCTCATTTTCCCCCCTCCCTACCCACTCCCCTCTCCCTCATGAACCCTTGATTATTTATAAATTATTATTATTTTGTCATATCTTACACTGTCTGACATCTCCCTTCACCCACTTTTCTGTTGTCCATCGCTCAGGGAGGAGGTTACATGTAGATCCTTGTAATTGGTTCCCCCTTTCCACCCCACCCTCACTTCACCCTCTCGGTATCACCACTCTCAGAACTGGTCTTGAGTGGATCATCTGTGTGGATTCCCTGTGTTTCCAGTTCCTATCTGTACCAGTGTACATCCTCTGGTCCAGCCAGATATGTGAGGTAGAATTGGGATCATGATATTGCGGGGAGGAAGCATTTAAGAACTAAAGGAAAGTTGTATGTTTCATCATTGCTACACTGCAACCTGACTGGCTCGTCTCCTCCCCAAAACCCTTCTGTAAGCGGATTTTCAGTTGCCTACACATGGGTCTTGGGTCCCCAATCTGCACTCCCCCTCATTCACAATATCTTAGTTTTTGTTCTTCGATGGCTGATAACTGATCCCTTTAACACCTCATGATCACACAGGCTGGTGTGCTTCTTCCATGTGGGCTTTGTTGCTTCTGAGCTAGATGGCCACTTGTTTAC
>NW_022107407.1:3074338-3082527 GCF_000313985.2 Echinops telfairi
TTGTCTTCAGTAATCATATTGGGAAGATGAGCACACAATGATAGGATTTTTTGTTCTTCGATGGCTGATAATGGATCCCTTTAGCACCTCATGATCACACAGGCTGGTGTGTTTCTTCCATGTGGGCTTTGTTACTTCTGAGTTAGATGGCTGCTTGTTTACCTTCAAGCCTTTAAGACCCCAGATGCTATATCTTTTAATAGCCCGGCACCATAAACTTTCTTCACCACATTTACTTATGCACCCATTTGTCTTCAGTAATCATATTGGGAAGATGAGCACACAATTATATGATTTTTTGTTCTTTGATGGCTGATAACTGATCCCTTTAGCACCTCATAATCACACAGGCTGATGTGCTTCTTTCATGTAGGCTTTGTTACTGCTGAACTAGATGGCCACTTGTTTAATTTCAAGTTTTAAAGACCCTAGATGCTATATCTTTTGCTAGCTGGGCTCCATCAGCTTTCTTCACCACATTTGCTTATGCACCCACTTTGTCTTAAGCAATCGTGTTGGGAAGGTGAGCATCATGGAATGCCAGTTTAATAGAAGAAAGTGTTCTTGCATTGAGGGAGTACTTGTGTGGAGGCTGAATGTCCATTTGCTACCTTAATACTAAACCTTTAAATATATGCACATAGATGTATTTCCTCATCCTCATATATAAATATACTTGCATATGTACATGCCTTTATTTAGACCTCTATAAATGCCCATTGCCTCCTAGTTCTTTCCTCTATTTCCTTTTACTTTCCTCTTATCATGCTCAGCCTTCTTTTGAGTTCCAGCAATTCCTCTCTGTTATATTACCCTTGATCTCAGACCTCCTACACCTCCTCACCACTGATTTGGATCACTTTTTGTTCCCTTGTCCCTGGGTTTGTTAACACCACTTCCTTTCCCACCACCTCTCTCTCTCTCTCACATGTCCCCCCAGAACCATTGGCCCTGTTGTTTTCTCCTCCAGATTGTTTATCCAGCCTATCTATCTTATTTAGGGAGACCTGCGGAAATAATAACATGCACAAAACCAGGAAAGAGCAAAACAAAGCAAAAAAAGAAAACAACAACAAAAATGCAAATGGGTCATAAGGAAAAAGTTACTGCATACGAACATTCCTGGGGTGAGGACCAGGTAGTATGGCAGGTACCAGACCAAATCCAGGGATAGATATGGTAGCCAACAAAAAAGGAAAAAAAGAAATGGGTAGCAGGTTAACAGGGCAATAACCCACCCAAGGGAAGAGTATTGTTTTTATCTCCACAGGGGAAAAGGGACCAGACTTCAACCCAGTGCTCCAAGATGTGAATGCAACATACCAGCATGGAGTAGGGAAGCAGAGGAGAGGTCTGAGGAGCCTGCCCCAATACCAGCTATGTGGACACCTGCCCCTCTCCCCAGAATAATTTATTTCAGAGGACAGCACTGAAGCTGCAGTTCGGGGAGTGGGACATATCTGATCAGACCACATGGGAGCAAATGAAGGGGGAAGAAGAGAGGTGAAGCACATATTGGCCCATCACGCCTTGTGAACGATATTCCTGCTCAGAGCAGCCAATGCACAGAGAAGACCATATGGCCGGCCCCACTATGAGACACGATATCCATTATTTCTTATGGGAAAAATATGCCCAGTTCTGAAATGTTTCAGTGTTTGAACATGAATTTGGAATGAATTGATGCGACAACTGAAGCATCACTGTATACTCCGAAACCTCCTGGACTCCATTAATTAAAAAGTATGTCATATTAACCACTTACCTTGAGTCTTCACTCAGCACTGTAGAGGGAATAGAGAGTAGGAATGTGAAAAATGAAAACAAATGTGAAATGTGAGGTTTCGTCAGTTGAGTAGCTTTAGAGTGGGAGCATTGTTTGAAACTATTTAAATAAAACTGTATACTATATATTTGAGTGGCATTTTTATTACAAAATTATATTACTAGAATTTAGAGTGAGAAAAGATTATGAGTTCAGATTAAATAATTTATCCAATACCTCAATCAGAGTGTCTGGGACAAAGCTAAATAAATAGTAGTTTTAAATAAATATACATTTTGCCTTAAAAATCAGAAATACTTTAAGAAGAAAGCCTTTAAAACCTATTTAAATTATTTTTCCTTTGTGAAGCTTTTTTGATTATTGAGATGCCATTCATCTATCCCGCAATACTTCCATAGATTGCAGCCTTACCCCTATTTTTGCCCTTTACATAGAGAATATGCCCTCCATGCAGGTCCTACTAAGATCTCAAGCAGGCATATATCATTTGTGCCCCTAATGGAGGACCTGGAATATATTTTTTAATTATTTGTTAGAGGAAATTTTTGATGTGGACCTAGTTATGGAAAAAAGAATTTGATTTGTTTTGATGGAGGGGAATGGGAACTGAAGTCATTTCGGGAATGGATACAATTTTTAAAGAGGTGAAGATTGAAATGAGCATGCCATTTTATTCATTCATTCAGAAAATATCTAGTGAACTACTACTTTGTGCTAGATACTTGAGTAAACACAGATATCACCACTCCCTCTGGATTGTGTAGGTGAGTGGGAGAGCTGCATGTTAATCAAACAGTCATAAGAGTAAGGAGACATTTATGACTGATAAATACTACAGTTTAAGAGCTAAAATAATTAATTTTAGTGAGCCATATTGTACTCAATGGCTGAAGGATTTATCGCATTAAACTCAATACATCAAGCATAATACTCCATGCTTTTTTAACATCTCAGATTTTATATACATTTTTCTTTAAAATAATCCACTGAATTCCTTATTAACTGAATCACTAATTTAATTATGTACCCATTAATTCAATATTTGTTGAGTGCCTACTATGTGCTAAGCACAACATTAAATATGGCCGATAACCTCAATTCCATTCCATTTGCCTCCTAAGTTGTAATAATTTTTCATACTTAAAAATATGCAACTCCAGCTCCACTCTTTCCAAGAGCTCTTCAAGTTAAAAATGTGATCCTTCACTTATGTGAATGAATTGTTAAATATACCTTCAAAACTTGAATCATTCTACTTCCATCCTTAGTTGTTGGAAAAAGAAATTCTTTAGAACAGAGTCACAAAATCTAAGCATATGGCATAGGATTGTTCACTTGAGTTAAAACCAATTATAGAACGCAAACCTGAGAAACAGAAAAAAAATCATTTTGTTGTTAACTATGGTCAGAACCAGTCAATCTTTCATTTTATTGTGCAGATTTAAGCTAACAGTCTCATGTGAGTATTTCAAAAAGTTAGTGGGAAAATTATATTATCTACTAATTAAATTTTCCTGTGAACTTTTTCTCACTTCCATGAAGTCAACTCTGATTCATAGTTAACTTATAGGATAGGGTAGAAATACCCTGGTGGGTTTCTAAGATTGTAAATCTTTTGGGGGGTAGAAACTGTTGGAGTCTGATGGTGTAGGAGTTACTTGTTGACCTGCTAACCACAAGTTAAGAAGTTTGAAACCCCCAGAAACTCCTTGAGACAAAGATAAGGTTTTCTACTCACCTTCCCGAAACGATTGCTGAAGAAAAATGTGAACATAAGCAAATATGGTGAAGAAAGTTGATGGTGCCCAGCTATCAAAAGATATAGTGTCCGGGGCCTTAAAGGCTTGAAGACAAATGAGCGGCCATCTAGCTGAGAAGCATTAAAGCCCATATGGAAAAAGCACATCAGCCTGTCTGACCACGAGGTGTAGAATGGATCAGTTATCAGACATCAAAGAACTGAAAATCATATCGGTGGATGCCCGCTTTACTGACACAATCACTGAAGACAAACGTGTGCATAAACAAATGTGGTGAAGAGAGCTAATGGTGCCCGGCTATCTAAAGATATAGTGTCTGGGGTCTTAAAGGCTTGAAGATAAACAAGTGGCCATCCAGCTAAGAAGCATCAAAGCCCACATGGAAGAAGCACATCAGACTGTCTGACCATGAGGTGCAGAAGGGACCAGTTATCAGACACCAAAGAACTAAAAATCAGATCAGCGGGTGCCCACCTTCCTGATACGATCACTGAAGACAAAGGTGTGCTTATATAAGCAAAGGTGGTGAAGAAAGCTGATGGTGCCTGGCTATCAAAAGATATAGCGTCTGGGGTCTTAAAGGCTTGAAGATAAACAAGCGGCCAACTAACTCAGAAGCAACAAAGCCCACATGGAAGAAGCACACCAGCATGTGTGACCACGAGCTGTCGAAGGGATCGGGTGTCAGGCATCAAGGAACAAGAAATCATGTCATTGTAAAGGTGTGTGTATGCAGAGTGGAGACACAGAGTCCATTGGCAGGCAACTGAACACCCCCTTGCTGAGGGGTTGTGGGGAGGAGACGAGCCAATCAGGGTGCAGGGTAGCAATGATGAAACATATAACTTTCCTCTAGTTCTTAAATGCTTCCTCCCCCCACACTATCATAATCCCAATTCTACCTTGCAAATCTGGCTAGACCAGAGGATGTACATTGTACAGATAGCAACTGGAAACACAGGGAATTCAGAATAGATGATTTCTTCAGGACCAGTGGTGAGAGGGGCAATGCCTGGAGGGTGAAGGGAATGTGGGGTAGAAGTGGGGAACCAATTGCAAGCCTCCTCCCTGGTGGATGGACAGCAGAGAAGAGGGTGGAGGGAGATGTCAGACAGTGTAACTTATGAGAAAACTATAATGATTTATGAATTATGAAGAGTTCATGAGGGAGGGGGGAGTGGGGAGGGAGGGGGAAAATGAGCAACTGATATTAAGGGCTAAAGTAGAAGGCAAATGTTTTGAGAATGATGAGGGCAACAAATGTACATATGTGTTTGACAAAATGGATGTATGTATGGACTGTAATACAAATTGTACGAGCCCCCAATAAAATAATTTTAAAAAAAGTTATAGTCCTGGAAGCCCATGGGGACAGTTCTGTCCTGCCCTATAAGGTCACCATGAGTCAGAATTGATTCAAAAGCAGTGAAATTTGTTTTTCTTTTGGTTTAGTGAACTGTTTGAAGATGCCTCGGTGCTATTTGTATAGCTCTGGGATAAAAAGTCAAATGAACTTAGTGTCATTCTTGTGTTTCATTCACTCAATTATTCCTCCAACCCAAGTACTCACTGCTGTGTATAGCAGACATTGAGGCAATTGTGTCATTCCTTAAATTGGTCATAACCTAGTTGGTGAGAGACCAACCGCAGGTTATTTTGTAAAAATTAATGAGAATAGTTTTCTGAATTAAATAGAGGCCATGTAAATGGAGTAGACAAAATGGAGTCAGTAGTTCAAATCCAGCAAGTGTTCTCTGGGAGAAAGATGAGTTTTCTGAATCCATAAAGGTTTACACTATCAAAAACCCTATGTTTTCCCTATGAGCTGAAATAGATCTATGCTTAATCATTTCCTTCTTAAAATGGGCTCCCTTTCGCAAAAGCTAACTCCATCCTGACTTTCATCCACTCCTTTTGGATCCCAGTACTTGGCCTCCCTCTTCTATTTGCCTCCTAAATGCTAGTGCCAGATTTTCTGTCCCATTTCAGTTTCTTCATATTATCTCACTGGTTATTTTTGATTTGCAATTTTTAAATCCACTATCTACCCTTTTCCATTTGGCTTTTTATTGAAAAGAAAAGGCGGTCATAATATGCTTTCCTGAGGCTTTCCCCCCCGGCAGCTTATGGGCTTGCAGTTCCTATACTAAGTTCCTAGATGGAAGCTTTGGAGTAGCAATGGCTCTCCACTCTTGCTAGCCCTACTGTTTTTCATCATTTATTTATTGCAGTCCTTACTCTGTCCTATGACCTTTATGAATGGTCTCATCGTCAAATTCCCATTAACTATCCCCCTTGAGGAAGAAATCTATTTCCTGCTGGGATTCTGAGTAATATTCTATATGATTCTCATTCAGATTTTATTACCATCCCATGACAATTACCTTCAAATAACTATTTCCCAATTTCTTTCCAATTTCCAAACACATGTTCTAAACAAACTCAAACCAAACTGTCATAATCATTTAAATGATTAGTGATCCCATAGGACAGAATAAAACCACCCTTTGGGGTTTCTAAGGCTATAAAATTTTAAGGGACCCGAAAGCCTCATCTCTCTCTCTGGGATTAGCAAGTGGTTAGCAGCACATTGTGTAACCCATTCCAAAGTGCCTTGTAAGTATTCTAAAATAGATTTAAATTTGCGTGCCCTAAATTGAACCACCCACCCACCCCTACTTGCCCTACCCACACCTCATTTCAAACTATTAATCTGCCTGTATTCTCATCTTTCAAAATAGACATCTGTCCACCCACCTGCACAATCCAGAAAGCTGGCAATTGTCGTCTAATCCTCACTCTATCTCATCTACTATCAAGCACTCTCGACTTTACCTCTAATAAAACCCCCAAACCAAACTTAGTGCTATCGAGTCAATTCCACTCATGATGACCCAGTATTGCAGTTTTCATACTGCTTATCTGTAGGGGAGCAGATAGCTTCAGTGTTGCCTTACAAGAAAAATGTCTCAGAACAAAGCGTGCCCAGCAGTTCAAATACTTGGAGCCATCATTAGCTCTACTATCACTTTCTTAATAGTTTCCCTGTTGTGGAATATTTTTGTTAAATCATGTTTTTCGTGTTTATAAATATGCATATGATGAGCATCTTTGCACCCAGTATTTTCCCCTCTGTGTTTTGGATTGTTTTTCCTTAGTAATCTTTTAGTTTTGACTGTTAGGTGCCATCCAGTCAGGTGCAACTTCTTGTGATCCTATGGAGAGCAGGGCAATACATTGCCTAATCCTAAAACATTCTCACATTCATTGCCATCTTTGAGCCTCTTGTTGCAACCACCACACCAGTCCATGTTGCTCATCCTCTACTTTACGAACCATGATGCCCTTCTCCAGGAACTAGTTCCTCCTGGTAACAATAATTTATAAGTTATCAAGGGTTCATGAGGGAGGGAGGGAAAAAAATGATACCAAGGGCTCAAGTATAAAGAAAATGCTTTGAAAATGAGGATGGCAACATATGTACAAATGTGCTTGACACAGGGATGTGTGTATCAATTAGGATAGAGCTGTAAGAGTCCCCAATAAAATGCTTTTTTTAAAAAAACATGCTTTGCTCCTCTTGTGTCCAAATTTTCATACAGACCTCCAAGAACTCCTTTGCCACCACAGTCTTATAAAACTTTTTAAAATGGTCTTAACTGCTATATGATGGCTTACTCTAGGATGCTATTGGCGGTCTTTTTACTGACACTTATGTATGGCTGGTTAACCTATCCCATCTATGGCTGGAGCAGCAAGGAAAGAAAACATTGTTTCAAGATTTAAAATAAAATGTCACACAGATGCATTTTCAGCGAAAGGTGCTGATCTCACTTGTTAATTGGATGGTGCATACATCCACCAAAAACACCTTTCTTGTTCTTTTCTGTAGAATGGCTGATATGTCTCCTTGGATCCATGACAGCAGTAGAAGCATTGTAACCTTTGTAACCTTCAGAGTGGCACACACTTATGTCCAGTTCATCACTTTTCAATGTTTTATGAATACCACAATAGAGATGAGCAACTCTTTTCCCTTAAAAAAAAAAAAGCCAGAATGCTATATCTTTTGATAGCCAGGCACCATCAGCTTTCTTCATCACCTTTGCTTATGTACACTTTTTTTTTCTCAGTGATCATATCAGGTGGGCACCCACTGATCTGATTTTTAGTTCTTTGATGTCTGATAACTGGTCCCTTCTGCACCTCGTGGTCAGACAGGCTGGTGTGCTTCTTCCATGTGGGCTTTGATGCTTCTCAGCTGGATGGCTGCTTGTTTATCTGCAAGCCTTTAAGACCCTAGAGGCTATATCTTTTGATAGCCTGGCACTGTTAGCTCTCTTCACCACATTTGCTTATGCACACGTTTATCTACCGTGATTGTGTCAGTAGAGCGGGCACCCACTGATATGATTGTAAGTTCTTTGATATCTGATATCTGATCCCTTCTACACCTCGTGGTCATTCAGGCTGGTGTGCTTCTTCCATATGGGCTTTGATGCTTCTCAGCTAGATGGCCGCTTGTATGTCTTCAAGCCTTTAAGACCCCGGATGCTATATCTTATGGTAGTCAGGAACCATCAGCTTTCTTCACCACCTTTGCTTATGTTCACATTTTTCTTCAGCAATCGATTCAGGAAGGT
>NW_022107407.1:3083326-3084707 GCF_000313985.2 Echinops telfairi
GGTGTCTCAGGGTCAGTCTGGGCCAGTCCCAACCCTGAGTCTCCAGCATTGTCCCCCTTAGAGCCCGGGGCCATCAAGGGATGGTGTGTCTCATGATGGGATCAACCATATTGTCCACTCTGTCCACAGGCTGTTCAGAGGGGGGGTGCCGTCCTCCAGGACTGGTGGGTCAGGATGTGCTCCACTCTCTCTTCCTCCCCAAATGCTCCCATTTGCTCTGATCAGACATGCCCCTCTCCCCTAACTGCAGCTTCATTGCCATCATCTCAAGTAGCTTCTTCTGGGGGGAGGGGGTGCCTGGCTATCAAAAGATATAGCATCTGGGGTCTTAAAGGCTGGAAGATAAACAAGCGGCCAACTGGCTCAGAAGCAACAAAGCCCACATGGAAGAAGCACGCCAGTATGTGTGACCATGAGCTGTCGAAGGGATCGGGTGTCAGCCATCAAGGAACAAGAAATCATGTCACTGTAAAGGTTGGTAAGTGCAAAGTGGAGACTCAGAGTCCATCAGTTGGCAACAGAACACCGCCCTGCTGAGGGGTTTTGGGGAGGAGATGAACTAATCAGGGTGCAGAGTAGCAACGATGAAACATATAACTTTCCTCTAGTTCTTTAATGCTTCCTCTCCCCACCCCCCCCAATATCATGATCCCAATTCTGCCTTGCAAATCTGGCTAGATCAGAGGATGTACATTGGCACAGATAGCAACTTGAAACACAGGGAACCCACGATAGATGACTTCTTCAGAACCAGCGGTGAGAGGGGCGATGCCTGGAGGGTGAAGGGAATGTGGGGTAGAAGGGGGAACCAATTACAAGAATCTAAGTAAAGCCTCCTCCCTGGGGAATGGTCAGCAGAGAAGAGGGCAGAGGGAGACATCGGACAGGGTAACTTATGACAAATCTATAATAATTTATGAATTATGAAGGGCTCAGGAGGGAGGGGGAGGGGGGAGGGGGGAAATAAGCAAACGATATTGAGGCTGAAGTGGAGAGCAGGTGTTTCGAGATTGGTGAGGGCAACAGGTGTGCATAGGTGCCTGACTCAATGGATGGATGTATGGACTGTGATGAGAAATGTACCAGCCCTCAATAAAATAATTTTTAAGAAAGAAAGAAAGACACAAAGGCCAGCAGAACAGAACTGAGAGCCTGGAAGTAAATCCATCTACCTGTGGGTAGATGATCTTTGACAAGGGGTTCAAGTCATTTTGTGGGGGAAAGTCTCCTTAACAAATAGTACTTCCGCCCAATCCCACCATATTGAGGCAAAACACCATTTATAAATTATCAAGGGCTCGTGAGGGAGGGGGAAGTAGGGAGGGAGAGGGAAAAATTAGGAGCTGATGCCGGGAGCTTAAGTGGAGAGCAAATGTTTTGA
>NW_022107407.1:3084807-3089606 GCF_000313985.2 Echinops telfairi
GTAACTTATGACAAATCTATAATAATTTATGAATTATGAAGGGCTCAGGAGGGAGGGGGAGGGAGGGAGAAAACGACCAAACGATATTGAGGGCTAAAGTAGCGGGCAAATGTTTTGAGATTGATGAGGGCAAGAGGTGTACATAGGTGCATGACTCAATGGATGTATGTATGGACTGTGATAAGAAATATATGAGCCCTCAATAAAATAATTTTTAAAAATGCCAAAAGTCTTTTACCTCAACTTTCCTATTGTTGATTTTTAACTATTTAGTCACCTCAGACATCTGCTCAGTATTTGAGATGGCAGATGTGCTGTCAAATATAATTCTAGAACATATCATCTTTCACAGGATTCACCGTGCACTTATAAACTTATTAGGAGTTTTTGATGCAAAAGATCTGATACCTTAAGTTTGCACATACTTCACATTTATCTCCTTGGGTGCTCTTTCCCATTGGATATTTTGAATGCATCTCTACCATTCCAAGAAAGTTTCCTTTTTGTAATGAAGATTCATCATCCTCATGGCCGCCAGATTCTGTTTCGTAAAAAAGAATGTGCTATCAAGCAATCTTTGGAAGGTGCCCCTTGTCCTCCTTCATCTCTATCAAAACAATTGATTCAGCATCAGTGGCTCTGTGTAGTCTCAGTCTTGCTGTCAATGTTTTCCACTTTTCAAGACAACAGGGGTAGTCTTCAATACCTCTCTGTTATGTATTTTCAGACTCAGTTTTCCCCATTTCTGAAACCCAGTCATGAATTATGATATCATATCTGTTAGCAATAATGACAAATTGCCAGCACTTATAGTAACATCTCTTCTTCTCATATTGACAATGTTAGTGTTGTGGATCAAATGATGTACTCTCAAACTTATATATAAACCTAGCTAGGCCATGAATCACAATATTGTGGGATGACCTTCCATTTTGTTATGTGTTCTATAACTTAATATGTTTCAGTTTATTGAGATAGGATTGAGTTATGAGAGAGAGGATTATATTATGTTAATTATATAAATAAGTGTGGGTGAATTGCCACCCGTACTCAGGTTGCAACTCATATACAGTGTTAAAGAGGAGGTTCCCTCATGTGTGGCATGCATCACCTTTTATGTTATAAGAGACAAAAAGGGCAGTAGAAAGGTAAATACTACAAAGAAGGAAGAGCTAGGAGCTTCATTAGAGCTGGTCATTTGGAACCAAGCTCCCTACACTGAGAACCTTCAAGACATGAGGGGAGATGGAGATTTCCAGAAATGGTGGCTCGCAGATGTGGAGGAAGGACACAAGGTCCCTCTCAAATACTAACACAGAGAGCTTTCCCACTGAGCAGAGGTTGGCAAACTTATTATTTGGAAAAGCTAATCCTGTCCCTCATAGCAATGTAAGACTTATTAAAAAGCCATGAATATATTTTTACCAAAAAATGGAATCACCATTATCTGAATAATATTTTTTTAAATCTTCAATTATTGATGTGTGTATGGTTTGTGGTAAGAGTTGTATGAGCCCCTAATAAAATTATTTTAAAAAAAGGAGCTTAAAAGAAAAAAAAATAAAAATCTTCAATTTTACTTCAAAGCCACATGTATGTACCCAAAGAAACACACATTACTCGTGAATCGCAGTTTGTGACTGCCATAGAACTTTTCTCTGGATTCAAATCTCTAGCTCACTAAACTGTTAAAAAAAAAAAAGCTTAATTTTACAAGTGACCCACTTGTAGTATTTCTGTTAGAGCAGCACTAGATATCACAGTTGTTTCCAAAGATCAGGTGGTTATGTGAAATCCGTGGTATGAGGTTAAACCCTGTCTTTAATACACTGTCCCCAAGGCTCCTCCACAATTGCTAACTGTGTGTTGCTCACCACAGGTGCATATGGCTTTTTTACAACACCCTGGAACCAGGGGATTGGAGGTATTAGTGATGTTCAAGTGTTGCTTGCTACTCACCCTGGTTGGAGACCCCACTTATTCTTCAACTGGCCTGGCACTGTAACCCTGTCTTGCACTCTTTCTTCTCTGAACTCCTACCCAACTTTCCCACCAACTTCTCTGGTGCCTTTGGGTCTTCTCCTAGCTTTGATGACCTATGTGTGGCGTCATGCTGCTCTGTAGGCTCTCCATACACTCTGACCAAATTAAGACGGCTCAGGTGAATGAGAGAAGGCATCCTTCAACCAATTGGTGGCCTTAGGGCCTCCAGCATATTGTTTTCAGTGGCCATAGGGTGCCCTAGGCTCTGCTACAGCCCTAATAGGGACCAGGATCATTGGAGTCACTGCTTGAATATTTTTGCAATTTTTTAATAAATGCAAAGTTTTAGATAATTAGTGTATAACTGAATAATAAGTGTATAAATTCATACTACAGTATGAATAAACTATCCATGAGCACAGAATTTTTTTGACAATAGTATCACTTTATTAAACTACTCCTTTTTTTGAAAGCAGTACTCATTTCCCTATGTGTTTGTATTTTTCCTTTCCTTAATTCTGAAAGGTCCATCTTTGTTCTGAAAATAAGCACTTTCCCTTTTGACGATTTCAACTCAAAAATTATCTTGAACTGGTGCCTTTTAGAAAGGAAAATAAAGCAAACAAGCAAATGAACAAAACCCCAAACCTATCACTATTGCATCAATTCCAATAACCCAAAGATATATAAAAATTTCCAGTCTTTTTTCATTTGAAAATAAATTTCTTAGCATATACTTAACATTTCATAACATTCAATTATTTAATCTTATTAATAATATTTGCATAATGATCCCCACTATCAATTTCAGAAGATTTTCTTCTCATATTCATTGTTGTTAGCCATTACCCCATCCTGCCCTACCATGGCCCTTTCCAGTTATTTATCCAATGGAAGTAAGGTTGGGGTTATTTTGGTAGGTAGAAGAGCCACACAAAGCAATTTGACTTCACTGTACCTTCTAACCTAAAAGGTTTTACATTCAAGATTTTGAGAGTTGCTTTTTAATTTATTATTATTCAAATATATTAATTTTAATAGAAAATTGTGATTTTTATGTTTATGCCTTATTCTTTTCTCAGAACGCTATCCAAAAAATACTCTTCTTTGACTGTTGCTGTACTTCATTTTTATTGACAATTATCCTACTCATTTTCTGTTTGACTTTATTATTAAGGCTGTTACTAATTAAATGACCTCTTGCAGGATTTCCAATTTTTAACTAATAAATGAATGTTTCACCAGGAACAATATGCTCATATGTCACACGGAAACTTATTTCACATTGTAAACTTATGTTTACAATCTAGTGGGTAATGACGTTATTGTTCTTTTCTGATTAATTTTTAATTCCATTGTTATGTTTCTACTTCTTGCTTTGAAGTACTGTCATATTTCTACTAGAGATGGGAACTCCCGAGTTTTGACTGGCATGGAGAACCTCTCATACTTAGACTTCTTTACATCATTGATGTGTGTAGAAGAAAGTTGTCAAGATAGAAATGAGAGTCCCCAAACCAAATTCATTGCAGTCGAGCCAATTGCAACTCATAATTACTTTGTAGGGCAGGGTAGAACTGCCCTTGTTGGTTTCTAAGATTGAAACTCTCTATGAGAATACAAAGCCTCATATTTCTCCTGTTGAGTGTTTGGTTGGTTTCTAACTACTGACCTTACAGTTATCAGCCCAATACATAACCATTATGCCACCAGGGCTCACAGATTCCAGAAGGTCCATACACCTACAAGAAAGACCAATAACTATGACTACTACTCAAACTCATGAACTAACCACTAAATAAATTGGAAAAATTTTAACAACAACTGAAGTTTGAATTTTATTCAAGATGCATTGATAATTTTTGGTGTTTGAGATACCAAGGATGATAATAATAAAGATTACTAGTTGGAAAATGTGGCCTTAGTTATAGAAACAAGGAGCGATATTACCTGATATAATTTTACAAGACTAGCAATGTATATACATTGCAAATGCTTCTTTTCAACAATATAGTGACTATACATATAGACCTTCTCAGAAGGGATGCACATGAATCTCAGAAGGGATGCACATGAATCAAATGGATTATATTGTGGTAATAGAGACAGAGAAGCCCACTTAATTCAGTCAGAACAAAGCCAGAACTAGACATCAACTTCTCATATGCAAGTTTAAGGGTAAACTTAAGAAAGTAAAAACAATTCGACAAGTACCAAATTACAACCTTTTAGAAGCCATATTAATAGTAGATTGAATGTATTCATTATGAATCACAACTCAATGTCAAGACAACACAAAACCCCACAACTGGACTAATCATGAACATTATCAATGGAGAACAGATTGAAGCTGTCAGGACAGTATTTCATTTTGCTTGGATCCACATCAATGCTCTTGAAAGCAGCAATTAAGTGACCAAACAACGGGAAATGAGCATCATAGAATGCTAATTTAATAGAAGAAAGTATTCTTGCATTGAGGGAGTACTTGAGTGGAGGCCCAATGTCCTTTTGCTACCTTAATACTAAACCTATAAATATACGCTCATAGGTCTATTTCCCCATCCTCATAAAAATATATTTGCATATGTACATGCTTTTATCTAGACCTCTATAAATGCCCTTTTCCTCCCAGCTCTTTCCTCTATTTCCCTTGATTCTCCTCCTGTCCCACTAACATGCTCAGTCCCCACCAGAATTTCAGCACTTCCTCTTTATTACATTCCACTTGATCATGCCCTACCAGGTCTCCCACACCAACCTCACCACCAATTTGGATCGCTTGTTGTTCCCTTGTCCCTGGGTTTGTTAACACC
>NW_022107407.1:3091008-3104658 GCF_000313985.2 Echinops telfairi
GCCGGGGCTTAAGTGGAGAGGAAATGTTTTGAGAATGATGAAGGCAATGAATGTACAAATGCGCTTTACACAATTGATGTGTGTATGGATTATGATAAGAGTTGTATGATCCCCTAATAAAATGATTCAAAAAAAAGTGAGCAAACAACAAATTGAATTGGGTAAATCTGTGGCACAAGACCTCTTTAAGATGTTGAAGAGCAGAGATGTTACTTTGAGGACTAAGGTTCCCCTGATGTAGGGCATGGTCTTTTCAATTGTCTCATATGAATTGTGGTGCGGAAGAAGAATACTGAATGTACCATGAACACACCAATCTGTTTTGGAATGAATACAGCAAGATGATCCTTAGAGGCCAGCATGGTGAGATGGTGAGACTTTTTTACACATAATTTGGACATGTTTTTAGGTGATATCAATCCCTGGAGAAGAACATCTTGCTTGGTAAAGTAGAAGGGCAGCAAAAATGAAGAAGGGTCTTGATACCATGGGTTGACATGGTGGCTGCAACAGTGGGCTGATGCATAGGAAACATTGTGAGAATGTCATAGGTCCAGGCAATGCTTTTTCACAAGGTCGCTACATGAGTTGGAACCAACTTGAAAGCACCTGACAGCCACAATATTAATAGCAGACACTTTAATGAAAAATTTAGCTCATATTTATAAAGTGAATGTAACAGCAATAACTATTCGTGTTTGGTGACATTGAGTTTTTCTGACTCGTAATAAACCTTTGTACAACAAAATAAAACCCTGCCTGGTGTCATGATATCCTCATATTGCTGTGTCTACTGTGTCCATCGATCTCTGTGGATTTCTCTCTTTTTCACAGGCTCTACCTTTCTAAGCATGATGACCTCCAGAGGTTGGTTCTGGTTCATAACAGGACCAAAGTACAGGAGAAGAAATCTGACCTTCCTAACTCCTAGACAGATTTGTTAGTGTTTCTGGCAGTTCTTGGTATATTCAACATCATTATCCCAAGACATCAATTCTTCTTCAGCCTTTTCTTATTCATTGTTCAGCATCTACATGCACATGAGCCAATTGACATAGGTCAGGTGGCCCTTTGTCCTCAAAGTGCCATTTTTCCTCTTCCACACTTGAAAGAGGTCTTCTGCAGCACTTTCCTAATGCAATATGTCACACGACAACTCAATTGCTTCTTTCATGGTATTGGTTATGGATCCATGGCAAATGAAATCCTTGACTGCATCAATCTTGCAGTTTATTATCATGATGCTCACTGCCCAGCTGTGAGCATTTTTCATGTTGTGGTTTAAGTCATACTGAAGGAGATAGTTTTGATCTGCATCAGTGATTATAAGCAAATTTATGCAATCTGATATGAACACCTTGTTAAGGAGTGTTCCTCCAAATGAAAAATAGAAGACATTTAAGAAATGATTAATAGTTATTTTGACCTGCAATTGGCTTTTTGTGTCAGTGTTTGGATTATTTTAAACATTTAATATAATTTAAAAATTTTAAATATTCAGTTGTTTAATTTTAATATTTCAGAATAATTTACATACTAAATAGAGTATTGGGCATGTTTTCCATTTAAAAAACAAAGAAACATATTTATGAATGCATACTATGCAGTTGCTTTGAGACAATTGACTTGATGACAGTGAGTTTAGTTTTAAGGATTAAAAAACACTTTAGAAAACTTCTAAGAATCTTTATAAAATATATAGGATTAAATAAGTTTTTCTAATTTTCTATGTATTATCTTAAAATATCCTATTAAGTATGGAAGAGAGATATGAAAGAATAAAAGGCAAAGTATGGGAGGAAAAGAAGAAATCCATGTGTTTTTTTCTAAAGTAACAGATTCCAGGAAAAGTAAAAAAATGACAAATGTTTAGCACTATGGTAGGAACTTTAAGTTCAGATAAGGAAGGAGACCTTGAAAATTGTATATAGCATATCATGATAGAATTCTTGGAGTTGACATTATAAATTAGAGTGTTTTTCTTGGCATTCACATCCTACCTTCTAGGTTTTTAACCAAGTTTGGTATCTCGTCATTCAGCACGATATCACTCCACCCATATCGCTATGTGTATTTCCAACACTGCACAGTCCTCATGAGAGAAAAGAATAGTTCAACTCAGACAGGCATGGATTCCAGCCACGTGCTACAATTTTTATTGCTACACAATCTTTGGGGAATTATTCAAACTGCCTTATAAAGAGGATTTTGGAAACTAAATGACATTACATAAAAAAGATTTAGCAAAATATCTTTTATATTATATATGCTCAAAAAATGGATATATCTTAAATCTGTTTATCTTGATTGTGAAAGGGAGCTGAATGTTTTATAAAATTAACTTTTTAGGAGTTTTAATTAAATTATTAACTTTTATCTTAAATTGTCAGAGTAAAATGTTTGGCCAATTATTAATATACAAATTACATAAAATCATATATTTAAAATATATCAAATAAGTTAATTATTGTGCTAGGTTAATAAGAATGGCATAATATTTGCTATTAAGATACGATCAATGAAGGCAAACATGTGCAAAAGCAAAGGTGGTGAAGAAAGCTGATGGTGCCTGACTATCAAAAGATATAGCATCTGGGGTCTTAAAGGCATGAAGATAAACAAGCGGCCAACTAGCTCAGAAGCAACAAAGCCCACATGGAAGAAGCACACCAGCATGTGTGACCATGAGCTGTCGAAGGGATCAGGTATCAAGCATCAAAGAACAAAAAATCATATCATTGGAAAGGTGGGTGAGTGCAGAGTGGAGACTCAAAGTCCATCGGTAGGCAACTGAACACCCCCTTACTGAAGGGCTGTGGGGAGGAGACGAGCCAATCAGGGTGCAGGGTAGCAACGATGAAACATATAACTTTCCTCTAGTTCTTGAATGCTTCCTCCCCACCATTATCATGATCCTAATTCTACCTTACAAATCTGGCTAGACCAGAGGATGCACATTGGTACAGATAGCAACTGGAAACACAGGGAATCCAGCATAAATGACTCCTTCAGGACCAGTGGTGAGAGAGGTGATGCCTGGAGGGTGAAGGGAATGTGGGGTCGAAAGGGAGAACTGATTACAAGAATCTAAGTATTGCCTCCTCCCTAGGAGATGGACAGCAGAGAAGAGGGTGGAGAGAGACGTCGGACAGTGTAACTTATGAGAAAACTATAATAATTTATTAATTATAAGGGTTCATGAGGGAGGGGGAGGGGGGTGGAGGGGGAAAATGAGCAACTGATATTAAGGGCTAAAGTAGAAGGCAAATGTTTTGAGAATGATGAGGGCAACAAATGTACATATGTGCTTGACTCAATGGATGTATGTATGGATTGTGATAAGAATTGTACGAGCCCCCAATAAAATAATTTTAAAAAAAGATTTGGTCTTGTTAATAATTTTCAAAGATCAATCTACTTGCGATAAACATTACTAAAAGCACCAAATTAGTTTATAACAGAGAAATAGTTGTTTTTCTTCCCCCAATTTTGTTAAAAAGCAGTTAAATCATGCTATAAATATTTGATAGTAAACTAGTAAAAAGTTTAGGTCTAATATTTTATAGATCAAATTTAGGGACTGAGGAAATTCACACCTTTCTGTGGTCGATGAGTCTTTCATAGCACAAAGGTTAGAAATGAGGATTATTAGAATATTTTTAACTGGAGAATGACTACTAGGTTTTCTATTTGAGTTTTAGCCCAACAGCTCTGCTTTTTATAACCGTTTGTTACTATAAAAGAATAAACTAAAAAGTAGCAATGATGGGTGAGTGCAATATATTACTTTAAATAAACTTGTCTTCTGCAGTACATGGAAAGCTCTGTTTACATTACTGGAAGGTGTTCCCTGCATTTACAATTCTGCTGTGCAAATAAATTAAGAGATTTTGTAACAATTCTATATAGACATTATTATTATTATAAATATAGCTTATGTAATTCCATTTAGGTATTTAGTACTATAATGATTAACCAGATATTTTTAAAAGAATGAGTGTTTTATATAATTCCTTAGAAAAAGAACAAAAATTGGAGTGATTCCAATGATCATTCAAAATTACTGGAGAAAACTGGAGTATGATCCAACACACATCAGCCTTTCAAAGAAGGTCAATGTGAAGGTAATTGCTTAAAGCTTGAAGTAAAAATAATAAATGGGAAGGGGGTTAAGATCTGAAGAATATTATCCTTACTCCATCTTAGAAGCATTTATGTGTAGCTATTTTATCTTTGGCCCAAAGTTAGAGTATATGGGTTGCAAAGGTTCTAAATTCTCTTTTGAACTAAGTAAAATAAAACCACTTCCTTTCGAGTCAGCTGCAATTTTGGGTGACCCTCTGTGTGTCAGATTAGATGTGTACACCAAAATGTGTTCAATGGCTGATTTTTTGGAAATAAGATTGCCAGCCTTACTTCCAAGTCACCTCTAAGCGAATTCACATTTCCAGACTTTCAAGGAGCGTCTGAGAACATTATCCATTTATATCACAAGATCATGCAAAATGAGATATTTTAATTATAGCATTTGCCCACCCAGACTTACTTTCCTCTGTTTTTTGTGCTGTAGCATGAGCTGTTACTGTAACATAGGGCACAGGATTGCAAAGTGGAGTAGAAACCTGGGTTTAGAAGGAGAATCCCAAATTGGCATTCCTGCTCAGACATACTGATAGATAATTACTTATACAATGTATATTATTAGGGACTTAATTCAGGCTCTCAAAGTCTATTAACTCAGATCTGTATGAGAAATATCAGTATCCTGGGATGGTTAGTAATATAATGCACAGGTTTTAATGTATTGCCCTTAAAATTTTCTACATCCAAATACATATTGTTTCTTTAAAGCATGGAACCCTGGTGGCGTAGTGGAGTAGAACATTGGGCTGCTAATCACAATGACAGCAGTTTGAATTCACCAGTGCCTGGGGGACAAGTATGAGGCTTTCTCTTCCCATAAAGATTCTTGGAAACCCCCAGGGATAGTTCTACCCTGCCCGGGAGGGTCACTATGAGTCAGAATTGACTCATTGACAGTGAGTTTTTGTTTTAAGTATATTGCAACTTCTTTTTGCTCTTGCGATAACATTTATCAATAATGTCTTCCTCTCTAACTGCTCTGAGTGAGCATCTTCAGCGCCCATCCATCAGCACCCACCTAAAATACTCTCTTTGCTCTAAAGCAGTTCTCCAGGGGAGTTTTAGTTATTTCTATTTTTGTTTAAAAAAGAGTATTTACTCATTCTAAAAATAATATAAATACTTTATAAAAACACAAAATTTAAGAAGGAAAACTTAAAGTTAGCTTTTACTTTTTGAGAGATAAGCACATTTTAGCATGTTTCTTTCCAATCTTTATTTTATGCATCACCTCACCATCTCCTATAAACACAATGATAATCTCAAGAAAAGCACGCCTAGAGAACAGGTGTGTATGTATTTTTAAATTCTCTTAGTCTCCTTTTTTCACTTAGCATTAAAACATGTATATGTTTCTATGGCCTGATATATTCTTAGGGAACCTGATTTTAATAGTTTAATGGTAGTTCAAGTGAACCGCTTGGTGTAATGGTTAAGTACATGGGTGGTAGCTTGATTGGCAGGTCTAACTCACCCAGTAACTGCAAAAGAAAGACCTGACAATTTGTCCAGTAAAGACCACAGTCTAGTTTCCACTGCAGCTCTGCCATCGCAGGCATTTGGCACTGGTGGGGCTGAAGCTGTAGCTGTAGCTGGTAAGAGTGGGTATGGAGAACTGCATCTTGGGGTCTGGGCTGTAGCAAATTACCAAACTGGATGCCATTGCAGAAGCACAGCGGTCACTTCAGTACTTTTTTAAACAATTGGACAGTCTGCTCACCCGTCACTTCGGGCCCAAAGTTCTGATTGCACCTCAGTAGCTCATGTACCCAGTCTACAGCTTCCACCACGGTGAAGTAGTGCTTATACCTTTTGAAGTGCGTGCTTTATCAGGTCTTCATAAGTGAGGCACATGCCTACGAGGGTCTGAAAACCATAGGGATCTTTGGAATCTCTTGGTAATTGTCCATCAGAAATATGGCCAACCAAACAGCTAATAACTCCTCCTAGTTTACATCATCTTTGGAACACAAGTTGCAGAAGTAAACTGTCTGGACCATCACTATTAGGGTGCCCAAGTCATCATACAGTGGTGCCATCTTTTGGTTTAAATAGATCCTTGCCATCATCTGCATCAACAGCTGTGACTTTCTCCAGTTTTTAGGTGACAGCAGGAGGCAGCAAATCTGAAAGTGTCAAAAGTTGGTTTCTATTTATATATCCACCCTAGTATGCTGACAAAACACCAAAAAGATGAAAAGTAAGCAGAGGTTCTTTTCACTGTAGTAGTCAGCTGTCATTTTAAAGACATCTTTTGCAAATTCTGAGTACATAGCTGCTTCCAGTCAGAACTATTAGACCAATTTGCCATCATTTCATACTGACCATAAGCAATGCAGAAGTTCCTTTGACTTGTCATCAAGGATTGCAATCACTCTGTATCAGGAGCTGATATGAATTTAATTTATGTCTGCCTCATCATTTTGCCCTCAAAATAGTCCAGAAGAATTTAATTACCAAAGAAAGTATGGCTCCAAAAAACTAAAGGTTCCTTTGTTAGAGGGGGTCATAGCAGGTACCAAACACTCAAACAAAGAGAAGAAAAATCTGAAGCAGCTTCAGAATTCCTATCCTGAGGTGTATCAGCAATGGTTTCTGATACCAGAAAGTGAAACACAACTTTTTCCTGAAAAACAAAACAAAACAAAAACGAACCAAGACCACAGCTGCAAACATGGACTCTAAGAAAGCCTTTACAACTTTTTCAAAGAACTTGAACTTTTTGGATGTAAAGAGCTCTGTCTTTTTTTTTTTTTTTAATCATTTTATTGGAGGCTCTTACAGCTCTTTTTCAAAGCATTTTCTTTCTACTTGAGCCCTTGGTATCAGCTCATCTACCCTCCTTCCCTCATGAACCCTTGATAACTTATAAATTATTTTTTTTTCATGTCTTAAACTGACTGCTCTCTCCCTTCACCCACTTTTCTGCTGCTGTCCCCCTGGGAGGGGTTATATGTTGATCACTGTGATCGGTTCCCCTTTTCTCTCCCCACCTTCCCCTTCCTCTCCTGGTATCACTACTCTCATTATTGGTCCTGAGGGGGTTTTAGGTCCTGAATTCCCTCTCTGCGAGCTCTTATCTGTACCAGTGTACATGCTCTGGTCTAGTCAAATTTGTAAGGTATAATTGGCTCCCTGATTGGTGGAGGGGGGGAGAGAATTAAAGAACAAGAGGAAAGTTGAATGTTTCGTACATGCTGTACTGCACCCAGACTGGTTCTTCTCTTTCTTGTAACTCTTCTGTAAGTGAATGTAGAATTGTCTACAGATGGGCTTTGGGTTTCCACGCCACCTTCTCCCTCACTCCCATCAATATGATTTTTTTATTCTGGGTCTTTGATGCCTGATACCTGATCCCAGTGACATTTCATGATCACACAGGCTGATTTGCTTCTTCTTTGTGAGCTTGGTTGCTTCTCAGCTAGATGGCTGCTTGTTTATCATCAAGCCTTTAAGACCTCAGAAACTATATTTTTTGATAGCTAGGAACCATCAGCTTTCTTCACCACATTTGTTTATGCACCCGTTTTGTCTTCAGCGATCGTGCCAGGAAGGTGAGCATCACAGAATGCCAGATTATCAGAACATAGTGTTCTTGCATTGAGGGAGTACTTGAGTAGAGGCCCAATGTCTGTCTGCTGCCTTAATACTTAACATATAAATATATGTACATAGATCTATTTCCCTATCATTATATATAAATTATTTACATATGTACATGCCTGTATGTAGACGTGGAGACCCCACTCCACCAGAAGAATGCACTTCAGAGGACAGCACTGAAGCTATAGTGCAGAGAGAGGGACACATCCAATCAGACCACACAGGAGCAAAAAAAGGGGGAAGGAAAGACTGTGGAACAAATCTGGTCCACCAATCTCTGAGGATTATACTCCTGCTCAGAGCAGCCAATGTGCAAAGAGGACCATAGGGTTGGCCACACCAGGAGAAATGGCATAACTCACTGACCCATAGCACTACGGGAACAACACTGGAGACACAGTGTGGGAATTGTGCCCGATCTGACCCCACCACACCAGGGCAAAACACTAAGGTTGTGCAATAGATCAGCAAGGGGAGCAAAGCAATGAAGTCCTCGAGGAATACCAAAAGTAGACTTTGGGGACTAAGGCGTGGCACCACATCAGAGTCTACCAAAAGACACTCATAAAGGTCAACAAAAGGCCCTGGAACTATTTAAAGGCTTTTTGTTGTTGTTTTATTTTGCTTTTTGTTTTCCTTTGCTTTTTGGTGTTTTTGTGCTTATTATTGTTTTTGCATGTTTGTCTAGATAAGATCGGCAGGATAAACAATCCGGAAGAGAAAACAATGGGACTGATGGTTTGTGGGGCACTAGAGAGGGGGAGCTGTGGGAATGGAAGGGAGTGCCAACAAATCTAGGGACAAGCAAAGAACAAGTGATCTAAAATTGATGGTGAGGAGGGCATAGGATGCCTGGTGGGCTTGGTCAAAGGCAATGTAGCAGAGAGGATTTACTGAAACCCAAATAAAGGCCAAACATGACAGTGGGACAAGAGGAAAGTAAAAGGAAATACAGGGAATCCAGGACGGATGAGCCCTATAGGACCAGTGGTGTGAGTGGCAAAACAGGGAGGGTAAAGGGAGAATGGGTAGGAAAGAGGGAACCTATTACATGGAACTGTGTGTGACCTCCTCCCTGGGGGACAGACAACCGAAAAGTGGGTGAAGGGAGACGTCGGACAGGGCAAGATATGACAAAATATCCATTTATAAACTATCAAGGGCTCATGAGGGAGGGGGAGCGGGGAGGTAGGGGAAAAATGAGGACCTAATGTCGGGGGTTTAAGTGGAGAGAAAATGTTTTGAGAAACGATGTACAAATGCACTTTACACTTCATACAGGTCATCTTTGCTGGAGTGCGTGGACAGAGAAAGACTGTGATGGTGGAGGAAAAAACTGCATAAAATATAGACTACTGAAATATGCTAAGATAAAAGATTATCTGAAATATATTGAGCTATTATTAGTATTTTTATAAAATAATATTATTTTTAAAGTATATCAATTGATGGAAAATTCAAGGTCAAATGACTGGTGACATGTTAAAGTATTTGTAATTGCTACAAAACTAAATAAAATATGTTTTTATTTACTTGTTGCCATTTTAGAGTGTTTATTAAAGTAATCATGTGTCCTTGTTACTAATATTTTATTGTAATCAAGTTGTAAATGTAGTGTACATACCTGAATAGGAAAAAAATACACTGGGGACTGTTACTGTGATGCTATTGACTGAATAACCAAGTGTGATTTCTCTTGTATACTTTCTGTTCTACATTGCTGCACAAACGTTTTTAATATCTTGTGTTGTATATGCTGTATTTTTTTAAGCGCATATGCTGGTTACTCTGACAGATTTTATGAAAGCTGGTTCTTTTGTAACACCAGCAGTAGCTGGTGTTTATCTACACATGGGGTCGATTTTTACCTGCCCAGAGTGGTCTACTTTCAGGCATGGCCAAAGATGAGAAGATGAACTTCATTATAAATCCTTCTGGCTCCCTTAGAGCTACTGTGGGAAGTCATGTCTTAGTTATGTGGGTTTATTTAAACATTAATGGGTTAAACAATATTATTACTCTTTAAAAAGATATTTCCCCCAACTTCCTCATTCTTTTGAAAGTAAATAGAATGTAAATTAAATTATAAATTAAAAAGATTATAGTTTAGGCAACCTAGGGGGATGTGCTACACTGCCTGACTGTGTCATTATGACTCAGAATCTACTTGACTATACCAAATAAGAACAAAAACACAGTACAAAAATTCTTGGACAACACACCGATGAAGGGCGCTTGCTCCATGTGAGTAGAAGATTGGGATATAGCTTGTGACTCCACACAAATTTAACTGCTTTTGATAAAAAGCCTTACCAATAACAAACATTTAAGACATACTAAAATGTTTGTGTGATTTATGCAATTAGTACTGCATCTATATAAAAGGCTGTATTTTCAATATGAGATAGAAAGGTAATTGCAAAAAAGTGTAAGGTTTTCAGTTCCTACATGACAGTTCATGAAATTTATTTTCTTTTTTACAATGTTTTTAAGCTGGATTTATTTATTCTGAAATGGCAGGTATTGTAGCTGCAGACAACAATATATACTACATATCAAGCAACTCAACTTTTTCTTGTAATATCATGATTTTTCTCTGTTTCTTAAGAGTATTTCCAATATCACTAGTGGTATTTCAAATGGGTCCTAGAGTATTTTTCAAAGTTTATGGTATCACACTAAATAAAATGAAAAATATTTGAGAACCATGGTAGATCAAATTTTTTCTGCAATTCCAATTAACTGGAGAGGTAAATGCTCCTGTGTCACATAATATATATAATTCCATGTGTAAGTGGACCTTTACGGTTCAAACCTGTGTTGTTCAAGGGTCAACTGTAGTTCAACATATGCTTTATTGTGCTTTGTTGTTGAGTTCGTGCCAACTCAAGGTGATCTCATGCACAATAGAATGAAACACTGCCCAGTATTCACCATCTCCATACTCGGTTGTGGATTGGACTGTTGTTATTCAAATGTTTTTATTGACTGATTTTTGTAAGTACATCACAAGGTCTTTCTTCCTAGTGAAACTTAGTCTGGAAACCTGTTCCGCATCTTAGCAACACACAAGCCTTTATTGGCAGATGGGGTTCTGACCCATAGTGACCCTGTGCGCAATAGAAAGAAATACTGCACAATCCTGCACTAGCCTCACAGTTGTTCCTATGCTTGAGCCGATGCTGCAGCCATTGTGTCAGTCCATCTCACTGAGAGTTTTCCCATTTTGCTCGGTCCCTACACTTTACCAAGCATGCTGTCCTTATCCTGGGACTGGTCACTCCTCACGATATGTCCAAAGTATGTAAGTCTTGCCATTCTTGTCCGTAAGGAACACCGTGGCCGTACTTCTTCCAAGATCAGTTGATTTGTCCTTTCAGCAATGTTGTATACTAGACCCAATAAATATTCAGCAAGCACACTATAGTAAAATTTGAAGTAAAATAAGTAATAAAAATCAGTGTATATTTTATAATTCCATATTTATATTTGTCACTATATCCGACATTAATACCAATATGAGTATTAAACCAAGAAGAATCCTATCAAGTGATGCATGTGAAGAGCTACCATTCCAGTGGTAAGAGTTCAGGCTCCCCAAATAAAATGATCTTTTATTAATTAATTTTTTAAAAAAGAGTTCAGGGTCAATGGTTCAGATTCTCACTCTGCCATGTGCAAACTGTCTGGCTGTGTTAAGCTTCCCTCAGCTATTGTCCTCAGTTCCGTCCCTGGCATAAACAACAATAAATGTCACGTTGAATAATAAATGTAAACATAGTGCATAAAACAGTGCCTGGAACACATTAAAAAATTAAGCTGTGTTTCAGATTTTACATGGAGTCAGGATTTCAAACTTCAGTAAAATATGTTTCATAAACGTAATTTAGTGAACCATAGGAAAAGATCCTGGATAAGGATAGGAGAAAAAGTAAGGGGAAAAAAAATTAAGATAAAGAAAGTGTTTCAATGTATATAGAATATTTCACCTTATTTTTCTAAGTCTTTTTGCCTTTTTAATTGAATACTATAATTTAGAAATCCTTTTATTTTTAAAATAAAAATGATTTATGTGATAAAAATGTAATATATTTTAAATATCCACGTTTTGTCTATATTATATTATAAATATTGCTGCTTAAAGAGATTTTCATAAGATATTATCTTTAAGATAATGGCATTTTAAAAGATGTTAATTATATATTTCCCAAAATATGTAATATAACACTCAGTTGCTATAATTAAAAATCCTTTGTTCTATTCTGATTAAGGAATATTATCATTAAAACAAAATCTACATGCTAAAATAGTTTCAATATATATGTTTGAATTATTTCTAGCGTAAGTTTGGCTTCTAATGTAGCAGAACTCATTGTACATTTATAGATGCTAATTTTTATTTGTTTATTAAAAGATAATTATAGTGTTTATTATTAAACAATTGAACTGCTAACTGCAAGGCCAACAGTTCGAAACCATCAGTTGCTCCACTGGAGAACAATGAAACTTTCTAATTCCAAAAACAGTTATAGGTCCACAGGGACAGGTTTGTTCTGTCCTGTAGGGTCGCTATGACTTTGGTTTTGAGTCATTGCTTAAACATCGATACTCATGGAGATAAGTGGTTGGTGACAGTGTCTAGTGGGTTGAGAATCTTGTGAGAAAAAGACCTCAGGAATTACAGAAATTAATTGCTTCATTAAAACTAGAATTTAAGGGTTATTTCCTTTAAAACCAAAAAAAAAAACCTCTTTCCCCTAAAGAACCACTGAATTTCGAAAAATGTTCTATTATATTCAATACTAATATTAACTGTAACCAAGATATTTTACAGAGATATAAGATCACCAAGGTAATGCAGAATCAATCAGTGTCTACTGCTTGATGTCTGCAAACAAAGTATTAATGGAGATGTCAAACTCATTACCCAAAGGGAGTATAAATTTCAGCAAAGTTCTAGATTAATATCTGACAGCTGTGTTTAAAAGGAAGTTATTCCTCTTGCACAAAGCAGTAAAAGTTAAAAGAACATAACATTCTTTCCCTATTTAGGCTTGATTCTAATTGAATTATGTGGGATGATAAGACATTAGGAAGACAGAGAATCAGCTCAGAAAGCTCTGAAAACTGCAAGCTTAATATGCTGTCATGAAGATAATTTAAAGTTTCCATTTAACTTCAGGTTCATTGTTAAGAAATGAGAAATATAAAATGTTTTACCTTGTTATTACCTTTACCTTTTCAGTGCCTCAAAATGTGTATCAATGTACAATTATACATGGAAATGTGTTTGTTGCTAATCCATGTGATAGCGAAATGAAATGTCTATGGTTTCATCTAAATACATGCTAATGTCTACACAATATTTATGTGCTTATTGTAAGTGCCATAGCTATGTATGCATGTGTATGCATGTTGTTGTATGTTGCTAAGTGCTGTTGAGTTGATTCAGACTACCCTAAGCACAACAAAAGGAAACACTGCCTGGTTTCGCACCATCCTCACAATTCTAATTATGTTTAACTCCACTGGTAAAGCCACTGTGCCAATCCATCTTGTAAAGTTCCATCTTCATTTTGACTGCCCTTCTGCTTACCAAGCATCATGACCTTTTCTAGGAACTAGTCTCTCCTGATACATCTCCTAAGTTTGTCAAACAAAATCTCACCTTGCCTCTAAAGAGCAATCTCGTTGTACTTCTTCCAAGACAGATTGGTTTGTTGTTGTTTTTTCTCTCAAAGCTATGTATTTTTTTATTTTCTGTTATCTTTTCTTTTTTTTATTAATCGTTTTATTGGGGGCTCATACAACTGTTATCACCATCCATACATACATCAATTGTGTAAAGCACATTTGTACATTCATTGCCCTCATCATTCTCCAAACATTTCCTCTCCACTTAAG
>NW_022107407.1:3104815-3161162 GCF_000313985.2 Echinops telfairi
TTCCAACCCACTCTCCCTCTACCCTCCCTGTATTGCCACTCACACCACTGGTCCTGAAGGGATCATCCGCCCTGGATTCCCTGGATTTCCATTTCCTATCTGTACCAGTGTACATCCTCTGGTCTAGCCAGACTTGCAAGGTAGAATTTGGATCATGATAGTGGGGGTTGGGAGGAAGCATTTAGGAACTAGAGGAAAGTTGTATTTTTCATCACTGCTACATCGCACCCTGACTGGTTCATCTCCTCACCAAGAGGGATCAGGTATAAAGCATCATCAGAACAAAAATCTTACCATAGTGAATGATGGGGAGAGTGCGGAGTGGAGACCCAAAGCCCATCTATAGGCCTTTGGAGATCCCCTTGCAGAGGGGTCTCAGATATGTTTGTTCTTTGGGGAGTCCATGATACTCTCCATATTGTTTGCCAGCACCATAATTATTTGAAGTATTTTACTGGCAAAGAATATTGAGTTATTGCATCGGTTATTCTTTAGTTTTCCTTATGTTCAACTTTCAGAGGGATAGAGACTTTGAAAATACAATGGCTTGGGTCAGGCATCCTTTAGTCCTCAAAGTAATCTTGCTGTTCAACAATTTAAAGAGGTCTTATAGAGCAGATTTATTTAATGCAATGTGTGTTTGATCTCTTGACTGCTGCTTCTATGAACATTGATTGTGGATCCCAGCAAGACAAAATCCTTGACAAGTTCAATATTTTTTTCCATCCCGATGCTACCCATATGTCCAGTTGTGGGGACTTTGATTTTCTTGACATTGAGTTGTAATTCATACTGAATGCTGCAATCCTAGATCTTCACCAGAAAGTGCTTCAAGTCCTCATCAGTTGCAGCAAGCAAGGTTGTGTCATCTGCTCTGATCCTGATGCCACAGTTTTCTTCATCTAATGTTGCTTCCCTGATTATTTTTTCAGCATACAGAATGGATAAATATGGTGAGAGGTTTCAACCCTGATGCAAATGTCCTGATTTTAAACTGTGGGATATTCGTTTGTTCTCTTTACTCAAATATCTCTTGACCCATGTGTAATTTCCTCATGAGTACAGGGAAGTGTTCTGGAATTCCCATTGTTCTCAAGGCTATCAAAAGTTTGTTATGATCCACAGAGCCTTTGCATAGACAACAAAAGACAAGTAATCGTGAGAAGAATATGCAAAGTGGTCCAATTTTTCTTCAAACCCTCATATCCAATTATTCCTTCTACATGTTATTATTTAAGCCATAGTTTCACTATGGTGAAAAAAATATGGAAGGTTGCCTAAAATTTCCACATCTATGTCTTTGAGCAAATAATTAGACCATGTTGAAAATTCCCAGGTCTCGTAAATCAGGTTTAAAGTATTCTAGATCTATAGAAATACCAACTGATAACAGATGGTCACAGTTTACTGCCTTCAAATATTTATAAATCTTGCTTTCTCGTTTCATCAAAAGTAAATGCACATCTGAACTCCCACCCCCCAATTAAATAAATCTTATTATTTGACTAGCATAATATCTAAATATATGATATTTGTTAACATCTCACCATGAGGGTGGGGGAGAGAGGGAGAGGAAGAGAGGGCGTGGTGTTAAGAAATGGGCTGAGGGTGTTTTCAGCCATTTTACACTACCAAATCTTATAAATTCTTTATCGCAAACCTAGTGCTTTATAGATGTTTTCTCACTAGTTCTTTTAGGATAAAAATGGAACTCTCTTATCATCCAAACAACTCAAAACCATTTTCATGAATGTTTAATTTATTTAAATCCAGTGCTACCTAGAGCAAATCCTCTACCCAGCTTTCTATTCTTGTTCTGGGATTCCTTAGCTGTTTCTACTCACTACCTGTTATATCACCATCTCAAAAATGGTTTTTGCCATGTTGAGTTGACGCCCTCTGTCGAATTTAAAATGTTACTTGTAATACAGTTTTGCCTGCTAAATTCTCCACATTTTGTAACCTGTTTTATTTCTTTGGGTGTAAAGCGTTTTTGCTTAGTATATTGTGGTATTGTATATGTTTTGTCCCAGTTGTATAGTAATGTTTCAGTCCATCATCCAGCTTTGGCTGCTGAAATCATACAGCTGTGAAGTCTTGCCTTTGTTGCTGTTAGACTGCTTTTCGATTCTGTATTGAGCATCTTAAGTACTGTAGAAAAGATGTCACTTCTTCCTTTAAGGCTGTTTTGTAATATGTATAAGGACTGGAATTGTGTTTTTACAGAAAAGCATTCAAGTATGACAACATACTATCTGTGTTTTCACCATTCAAAGTGCTGTTTAGTAGTTGAAACTTAAACTATTTAATGTCATTTAATAAAGTGACCAAAATGTGTTGTGCTCTTAAAAAAAAAAAAGACAAGGAATCATCTTTCTGGTATTTCTACTGTCATCCAAGATCCATCTGATGGCAACAGTGATATTCCCTTGTTCCCAGTCCACATCTGGCAGCTCCCTGTCAGTGTACTGCTGCAACCATGTGATATCAGTGAAATTGCACTATAATTTGAGCTTTCTGCTGGGTCACTATTCTTTAGAATTAGTATAAATATGGATCTCTTCCAGTAAGTTGGTCAAATAGTTGTCTTCCAAATTCCCTGGCATACACAAGTGAGTACTTCCAGTGCTTATTAAAGCTTGTTGAAACATTGCAATTGCTAGTCCATCGTTACATGGAGCTATGTTTTTGGCTAATGCTTTCAGTGCATATTGAACTTCTTTCCTGAACTTCTTCAGCATTACAGGTTTTTGCCCATATGCTGCCTCCTGAAATGGTGGATGTTGATGATTTATTTTTGATGTAGTGACTGTTCTTTCAATCTCTTTGAATGCTTCCTGCATCATTTAATAGTTTGCTGAGGGACTCTTTCAGTCTTTTGACTTGAGGCTTGAATATTTTTTTTTGTACTTTTAGTTTAAGCTATGCTGGATTTACTCTTCTCTTTTGGTTTTCTAACTCTATGCCTTTGTACATTTCACTAGAGACTTCTTTGAAATTTTTGTTCACCTCTTTGACTTCATCCTTCCATTTGGTTTAGCTATTTTACAATTCAGAGAAGTTTCAGAGTCTCTTTTGGCATCCACTCTGATTTTTCTTTTATTCCTATCTTTTTAATGTCCTTTGGCATTCTTCATAAATGATGTTCTTGATGTCCTCTCACAACATTTCAAGTCTTCTGTTATTAGTGCTCAGTCTGTTCTTGATATGTACGTGAAATTCAGTTGGGATATACTCGATTGTGTTTTGGTAAGTGTATATTAAAAAATTTTTTGTCAACTTCAAGCTGAACTTACATATGAGCAATTGGTGGTCTATTCCATGGTCAACCCCTGGCCTGCTTTTACCTGATGACTTTCAATCCCTCCATTGTCTCTTCTCACAGATGCAGTCAATTTGATTTCTGTGTATTCCATGTGGAGAACTCCATGTTTATAGTTGCATGTTGTAAAAAGGGATTTGCACGAGCAAGTCATAGGTCTTGCAAAATTCTATCAAGTGCTCTCTACCTTTCTTTCTGTTACAAAGGCCATATTTTCAACCACTATGCCTTTGTGTTCCTAACTTTTGCTTGCCATTTACCAATAATTATCAATGCATCTTGATAGCATGTTTGATGAATTTCAGTCCATAGAAGTTGGTAGAATACTTCAATTTTTTCATCACTAGCTTTGGTTCATAAATTTAAAAAAAGTTTTCTTGTATATGAATTGATATTATTCTATCACTTTTAACATTGTACTTCAAAATAGATCTTGAAAATGTACTTTTTGATAATGCATGCAGTGCCATTTCTCTTGAATCCTGTCATTTCCAGCATAATAAATCATATGACTAGTTGATTCTAATTGGCTAATACCAGTCAATATCTCACTAACAGCTAGGATATTGATCTTTAGGGGTTTATTTTATTAACTATAATTTCCAATTTCCTTATTTTATATTTCACATATTCCAAGTTCCAATTATTTCCTGATGTTTGTAGCTGTCTGGTCCTGAAGGCTTTGCTCCCACCTGCTTTACTCCATCAATGCATTATTGTTGATTCTATTTTGAGAAGGCAGCACGCTCTTTTGCAGTCATATTTTGAGTGCCTTCCTACCCAAGGACTCATCTTCTGGCACTATCTCTGACAATGTTCAGTTTCTGTTATGAGGGTTTAACTATCTGATAATGTTTCAGTGCTATCCATAAGGGGGTTCAGTGACTAATTCCTCAGAGGTACATAGCCTATTTATTTTTTGTAGTCTGTTATTAGTCTGGAAGCTCTGCTGAAATCTTCTCACTTTGGATGGACCTGCTGGTATTTGAAATATACCAGCATCACAGCAAAATGTAAGCCACCAAAGTACAACAAACTGATAGACAATTGGTGGACATGTGTGAACAGTTGTTTATAATGTGTTGTACAAACACATTTCTTTTCATGTGAGAAATAAGATGCTTCAAAATGATAATGGCTACAATCCAAGATGAATGAATGAGCTTAGTTACTAAAATTTTCTCATAACAGAAGAATACAGAGAAGACATAGATTGTGAATTATACAAGACAGTAGTTATGCATTCTACTAGATAATGTTACATACTGTAAAGCTTTGGAAACACTTAAAAGTGTTATTTGCATGGGAAAATGTTTGAATTTGCAAGCAAGCACCAAAACATTTAGATGTAAAAGCAATTTATTTGGGAGATACCTGCAAAAGATAAAGGGAACCAAGCAAGAGTAATTACTGAGGACTTTAAGACTTAATGCTGATCTGACATCTATGAAGAGAGGAGAGGGATTATGTTGATTATAATGGAAGATCCTAAGATCATGGTACAGTTTTGGGAAAATCTTGGCTAGATCTAGAAAAAATGTTGTTCACAGTAATAGCATTTCTTTCTCAGATGAACAGAGTTGATTTTGTTGTTTTAAAGCATGCTTAATTTAGTCATAGATTGATTATCTGGTTCTTGCATTCATTTTATTGATAAAATATTGTGTAAGTTACTCATTTTAATTATTCTTGTACCTATTATTGTTAGGTCCCTACTTCCCCTCAACCTCCCTGCTATAACAATTAATTACTGTTGTTGTAGGTTCACTGATCCTGGATTACACATAAAGAAAACCATACAAAAAGAGAGAAAAAATGATGAAAAAATAAAGAACAGAAAAATAGCAATCTAAAAAAAAGTAGAAAATAATAAAATAAGAACTAATTAAAAATGGGTCAAAAGGAGAAACAAATGAGAAGGTGTTAAATTTTAGCCACACCTATGTCTGTAGTCGGAGGCCTGGTGGTCTAGTGGACCACTCTCTGGGTTACCAGCTACAGGGTCAGAAGCCCCAGTCCACAAGTCGGTCTGATCCTAAGGGAGAAAGAGGGGGCCACCATTCTACCAAAGATTCACAGCCTCAGAAACCCAGACACAGCTCTCCTCTGCCCCACAGATACTCTGTGAGTCAGAGGCAACTTGATAACAGTGAGTTTGAGTCTGATATCTGCAGTAATCCAAAACATTCTGCTGGAATGTAAAGCTATTTACATCCAAGGTTAATTGTTTGAGGGAATTCAATGGATTCTTAATCCCCTTAGGGACTTTGCAAATGAATATTTGACTTTCATTGTCATCCATAGCCCATTGCAAACCCGGTGGTCAGAATTTAAGATCTAATAAAATCCCCTCCTCTAATCTTGGATTTCAATATTTACAATCCTGTATCACACAGGCTGGTGTGCTCCTTCTGTGCATACTTATCTGACACTTCCCTTAGATGGCTGCTTATTTTAAAACAAGCCTTTGAGACCCCAGAGGATATTCTTTCTGGTAACCAGGCACTGTGTCTGCAGAAACTATGTCAAAATAAGTAAAGTATGAAAATAACAAATATATGGTAATGATAAGTTTCCAATTATGGGGCAACCTCAAAAGCAAGAGATTTGAATTAAGGTCCAGTGACTTCCAAATTCACAACCTTGGGAAAGCAATCATAGGCTTCTCATACTAGGATGTTTCAGCATTAATTCCAAAGAAGTATTTCAATTCCTTTAATCCGCAACAGGTATGTTTAAGGTAAAGTCTGGTTCACTTAGTGAGTATTCTAACTAAGACCCTTCTGATGTGGCCTATGAAGTATGTCGTACACCCCAAAAAGACAAAAAAGGCCTTGCCAGGAGGTGCACATGCCTGGGACCTTCTCTGCTGGGTTGCTGAGCTTGCTAGGGTCTTCCATGCTATGAGTTTTTTCACATCATTGTGTAAATAGAATATGTGCAGTAGGTTATACTAAGTCAGTCTGTCTACTAACATAGTCCAGTTTTGTTTCCAAGAAAAAATGGAATTGTTTCTGAAGGCATGAATCTTAAACCTCAACGTTATCAAAAGAAAGCCTTTTTCATACTTCTTATGTTAGTCAATAAATACTTTCCTTTTGTTTTTATAATGTAATGTACTCCAGATATTTTTTAAAAATCAGTCAACATTTCAATTTTTACATCCATAGATGTACTTTAGAGTTGCTTGGAGTGTAGGTGTAAAAATAACTGACTGAAATTTACTTTACTGGCAGAGCAGGATATCCAAATAGGTTATTTATACAAAACTACTTAGATATGCTCTATAGCAAAATCTAAAAAATATGTAAAATGTGAGATTGACCCCATCATATATGTTTTAAGCTAAAAAGAATTTTTATGAGGATTTAGATTTATTTCTCAAGCACTGTTGACAGATAGTTGGCAATTATTTCTGAAACCTCTTTCTTGATAGTTATGTTAGCGTAATGCTTTAAAATTCAACTGTGAAATGCAGTTAGCTTAGTTCAAGCATTTTATGAAGTCGATTTTGGAAGTTTGGTGTTATGCTTTGCATAATTCAGTATGACAGATCGATTTTCTGATTACCAACCAGCAAAGGTTAGTGGATTGTGGAAGGAATAGGGAATATTTCTAAGACATAATTTTTACAAAGACAGTTTATTTTGTTTTAATTAGCTAAAAAGAATGATTCCAGACTGAGAATAATTAGCTTGTAAACTAAACAGCTTAGATGGCAAAACTGAGAGTTGTATTAGACTGAGGTGAGAATATGGAAGGCAGGTACAGTTGACGCTTGAAGACCAGAATAATAGAATCTGACTTGAAAGGAATACAATTTGTTTGAGACTTACAAATACCTAGTCATGAGAGTTTAACTTCTCTTTGAGTTGCATATCCCTTTACAACATCCTTAGTAATATCAATGATTTGGAAATATATTTGAAGTTCAGACAGTTCTATTTCTACAACTACCACTCTGGTCCAAGTTAGTCATCTCGCCAGGTTAATTAGGTGGTTCCTAAATGAACTATTTTAGCCATGCACTATTAGTTTGTTTTTAAAAATCAGATTTCAAGGTGACCAATAAAAATGTCACCCCATGATGTTTCTTTGCTCACAATTCTTTGGTAACTTTTAAAAATTTCACTGTGAAATACTTTTGAAGTAGCCTACAGAGTGCTACGTTAACTCACATCCCCAAACTGCCCTCAACTCAAAATGCTCTCACCTTGCTCAAGTTGCTTTCAGCCACACTAGTCTTATTGTAGTTTGTTTAGATATGTTAACTCAAGACAGATCCCAACTTCTGGGACTTTTCCATCTAATGCTCCCTGTGTCTGGAATCAGCTCTCTCTCACTATCTCTCCCTTTATTTTGAATAATTCACTCACTTATGTTATTCAAGTTTTTACCCAAATGTTCCTTTTACATGAGCTTTCCCTGGCCAGTTTCTTTAAAATGGAAACTTTCTTCCCAAGCAACATTATCTGTCCCTTCCCCTGCATTGTTTCCTCAAAGGCCTTACTACCATCCAATATTCTGTATATTTTACTTATACAACTGGACTGTAAATTCTATGAAAGCAAATTTTTTGGTCAATTTTGTTGAAAATCCTAGCCTGTATAGAGAGAGTAACTGGATTAATGACTTATTGGGGGTATAGAAGGGCAGGTTGTGGGGAAATTGGGAGCTAATCACAGTGAGTACAAGAAGGAAGAAAATGTTCTGGAACAGATTGTGGTGATTGTACGAATCTTTTTGATATGACCAACTATTGAAGTGCATGATATGTCAATAAAACTATTTTAAAAAGCAAGTTCTAAATTAAAGAAACATAAACGGTTTATATCCTGAAACTCTGTGTGAAGATTTGAACTCATGTTTCATAAAACATCATATGTAATTAGCATGAGTGGTGTATTATGAATCACTGAAATATGGGGAATGTAGAAAAAGAGATACTTTAAGGTCTTCTCCAAGAATTTAAATTTGATTTGTTCTATATAAATCTATTTAGGTTTCTTTAGATAACTAGAGATTTTTATATGGGATGTCAAAATGATATTAAAATATGAAAGGGACATTTAGCATTTTCTAAATTTTCTTTGTTTATGCTCTGAACAAATATGTATGAGTGTCACACATCAAGGATAAGCTCACCGGCACTGTAGTAGGCACTTATGTCAGACGTACATCTGATAGTGTTCCCACTGCTCAGTTAACAGTCCAATTGTGAAAGCTTAAACTTTGTTGCACTCTGGAGCTCATTAAGGTAACAGAAAAAATTTCCAGCCATCTGGGTAGGCATAAGAAAAACCAAAAATATGAAAGTGGCATAAGACATTTACAAACTTATGAACTGTTTATGTATTATGGTAACAGCACAGGGTATATGCAGGTAAAATACAATCTAAAATTGGAAAGAGAGATAGTTATAGAGTCTAGATTGCTAGGATGAAGAATTTAACTATCTTTTCACATAGAAATTGGTTTAGTACATAGGCAAGTAAATATTCTGGAATGAACTTTGTCCTTCAGTTGTCCCCATTGTGGTGTTCTTGTCTAACTTTGTGATTTATTGCATTGTGGTTGCCTTCTCTTGCACAACCAATCTGAAAAAGTATGTTACTATAGAAAAATATGGTGAAGAGAACAGAAGTGCCCGGCTATCAATTGCAGTACTGTCTGGGGCCTTTTTGTTTGCTTGTTTAATTTTTTAATTTAAATACTTGTATTGGTGGCTCTTACATCTCTTATCACAATCCATACATTCATCCAGTGTGTCAAGCACATTTGCACATATGTTGCCATCATCATTTTGAAAGCATTTTCTTCCCACTTGAGCCCCTGATATCAGCTCCCCATTTCTTCCCACTCCCTCCCCCGTCTGCCCTCCCTCACAAACCCTTGATAAGTTATAGATTATTATTTCCATTTCCTATACTGTCTTCCGTCACCCCTCACTCACGTTTCCATTGTTCACCCCCTAGTAGGGGGTTATAAGTTGGTCCTTGTGATTGTTTCCCCCATTCTCCCCTCACCTTCCCCTAATCCTTCTGGTATCTCTACTCTCATTGCTGGACCTGAGGGGTTTATCTATCCTTCATTCCCTGTGATGCAGCTATTATCTGCAGCAGTGTGCATGCTCTGGTGTAATTTGATTTGCAAGGTAGAATTGAGGTCATGATAGTGGGGGCAAGGAAGCACAAAAGAACTAGAGCAAAGTTGTGTGTTTCATTGGTGCTATACTGCACCCTGACTAGCTCATCTCTTTCCTGTGACCCTTCTGTGACAGGATGTCCAATTGTCTATAGCTGGGCATTGGGTCTCCACTCCATGCCCTTCCCTGCCACCACTACCCCCTCACCTTTGGTATAATTTTATTCTGGGTCTTAGATGCCTGATACCTGATCCCATTGGCACTTCATGACCACACAGGCTGGTGTGCTTATTCCATGTGGGCTTGGCTGCTTCTCAGCAAGACGGTCACTTGTTAATCTTCAAGCCTTTAAGACCCCAGATGCTCTATCTTTTGATAGCTGGGCACCTTCAGCTTTCTTTACCCCATTTGCTTTACTTATGCACCCATTTTGTCTTCAGTGATTGTGTCAGGGAAGGTGAGTACCACAGAATGCCAGACTGTTAGATCAAAGTGTTCTTGTGTTGAGGGAATACTTGAGTTCAGGCCCAATGTCCATCTGCAACCTTAATTCTTAACATTTAGATGAGTACACAGTTCAATTCCCTTCTCGTTATATATATATATTTATATATGTATATGCCTGTATTTTGACCTCTATAAATGTCCTTTGTCTCCTGATTCTTTCCTCTATTTCCTGTTACTTTCCTCTTGTCCCACCATCTTGTTTGGCCTTCATTCAGGTTTAGTAATACCTCTCTGCTACATTGCCCTTGATTAAGCCCTGTCTGGGGTCTTAAAGACTTGTATTCAAATAAGCAGCCATCTAAGTGAGGAGTCAACTAAATCTACACAAAAGAAGCACACCAAATATGACAATTGTAAATCTCAATTGTGGTGAGGAGAAAAGCATCAGAGCAAAAATGATGAACACCCAATTTGTGGAGGGCTATGGGGGCTGGCCCAAAACCCATCTAAGGCGTATCTGGTCAGATTGAGCCACTGGCAGATCTGCTCTTGCCACAGACAAGAGTCTCAAACAGCTTAACTATCAGGCAGAGACCACTGTAATCTTGATTATGCTTGATTAAAATCAACACTTGGCCAGTTTCCCACCCTCTAGACATGACTTTAATTCGTTCTGGGTGCAATATTTCTTACTGGTTCCATGACACATTTCTTCCTTGGCTTTATTATTATTATTAAGGGTCTTTCCCTTCTTACGCATTATTTGTAATTTATCTATATACGATTATGTTTTTATCCTTACCACCTCAGTACAATTTTATTGTTTATTGTTTTCTATTGGGAATCACAGCTGTGCAGCACAGGAGGAGTGAATACATAATGATAATAATGGATACAAGAAGATATAGGGAATACAGGAGGGTGCTGGATGATAGGGAGGGAAAGGAGATTTCAGGAGTAACCAATGAGGGCTGGAGGGAGCATTAGAATGGATTGTGATTGAATAAACCATCTTAACGGTGATATAAACATGGGGGGGTCCTCTAAAATCGAGGTGCAGGTGATTATACAATTCTCCGTGATATGATTGAATGATTGAACTAATGAATTATATGATATGCAAAGTACTTGCCGAGAAAACTGTTGGTGGGTGGGGGGAGAAGTACAGTAGAACCCTGGTACTTCACCTCATCAGCACTTGACATAATTGGATTTCAATGAGAAATGTCAAAAAAATTTGCATCAGAGCTCAAATATTGAAATCTGACCTGACACCCATGATTTTTGTAAACAAAAGCAGTTTGTGGGTCACTCGGTGTTAGGTGTCATTGTTAGAACGTGTTGTTCAAACCTTGGAGGCTGAGTTCCAAGCATTTTGCTATGATTTTTTAGTTTGTAAGACTTCTTGTACTGTTTTTAGATAAAAACACGGGTCCTAAGAAAGAGGAATTTTTTGGAAAAGAATAATCATAAGGAGCTGGTTAACCGTGTTATAAATATTCTTGATGATAACTTAGCAAGCCCTTTTAGAAAACAGCTAAGGAAAGGGCAACAGCGGACCACATTAGATGGATTTTTATTTTAGAGAAAGCCATCCAGGTCCTAGTAAAAAAAGGCAAAGAAGGGAAAAAACTCAAAGCAGCTACCAGTTGATTTTATGGAAGGGAATTCCCCTCCTGACAATGACTCTCTCTTCATACCTCCTCTCCACATCTACATCCACATCCACAGATCCAGATCCTCATCAATCTCAACATATGGGCCCAACTGTAGTTGTTAAAAACTTTTTCAATGTTGTGTTTCTTAATTAAATTATATTATTCAGCTCTGAACTTATTTACTTGAAATTTCTGTGTAAGGTTTTGCATAAAAAGGCAAGGTTAGGGCAAAAACTTGGTGAACGAGAATGGATAAATCCATTTTTGGTTATTTCTTATTGGAAAAATTGGTTTGGAACTCAACTATCACATCTCCACGCTCCTTCTAGAACAGGTTGAACAGAAAATTTCAGTGGAAAGCTCAAGAAGACAAAGTAAAATACAATGAAATGTGCAAAGACCTAGAGTTAGAAAACCAATAAGGAAGAATACACTCAGGATATGAATAACTGAAAGAATTGGAGAAAAGCTACATCCTCAAATTACAATATTGAAAGATTCTCTGGGCAAAATATTGAATGATACAGGAAGCATTAAAAGAAGATAGAAAGAATATACACAGTCACTGAACCAAAAAGAACTAAGCGGCATTGTACCATTTCAGGAGGTAGCATATGAGCAAAAACCAATGTTGCTGAAGGAAGAAGTCCAAGGTGTACTGAAGGCATTAGCCAACAGCAAGGCTCGAAGAATTGTTGAAATACCAATTGTAATGTTTCAACAAGCTGATGAAACACTGGGAGCACTCACTTGTTTATGCCAAGAAATTTAGAAGACCTGGCCAACTGATGGGAAGAGATCCATACTTATGCTGATTCCAAAGAATGTTAACAGCATAATGTGGAAAGTATCAAACAATATTTTAATGTCATATGAAAGTAAAATTCTGATAAAAATAATTCAACAATGGTTACAGCAGTGCACAGACAAGGAGCTGCTAGAATTTGAGGCTAGATTCAGAAGACCTGGAACACAGGATATCATTGCTGATATCAGAAGGGTCCCACTTTGTGGGAGATAGACAGGGCTTTCTATTTCTGTAAAGCATTACAGTCTCAGCAACTCACTGGAGCAGTTCTACTCTGTCCTGTGGGATTGCTATGAGGCAGGATAGACTTGATGGCAGTGAATTTGGGTTTCAAATAGGTGATTAAATATACCTAATTAGTCCCTGGTGATTTTGTATTTTTTCTTTTGACATGGTGTACTTACCAACTGGATAAAGTATAACTTACAAATGAGAGTCTGCTGTATCTTCTTTCATGTTTTATGATAAATGGATACCCCTGACCAGTATCATTAAACTTGAATATCTTTAGACCTTGAGTTAAAGAACACAGTAAGGGGTGGGAGAGGTTAAGCTATATTATTGCTGTGAATTGGACTTTCTTACATATAAGTTTTATTTTAAAGTGTCGTGCTATAGTGTAACACCAAATTCCGTGTATAGTTTTTGATGAAATGATAATTTAGACTTGAATTATAGTTAGTGGTAATAAATGCGATGCTCTTCTCATGCTTATGGGGTTAGATCACTGTTATCTGTATTGACAAGTGTGTCATCCTTGAAATAGATAACATTTTCTCCACGTATACTCCCTACACCTTCCCAATTTTATTACATATGGTAAAAATGACAAAGTGTGATCATTTGTCTTCTCAGAGTCTGGGGAAAGCAGAGGGAAATATGCTAAAAGACATGCTCTTTCAAAATCTTCCTTTTAAAAATTCCCATATTTGTCTTAGTAATGTATAAATTTTGTTAGAGCTAAAAGGCACAAATACATTTATACTTGACTCATCGCTATTGTTCCAGAACTAAGTGCCTGTTTTGTATCAGTCCTTAAGAAATCCTGATATGTAATATACATTCATGACCAATTCTGGAAAAAGGGCCATAAATCCCTGTTATATTAATAAAATAAATTTATAACTAAGTCATAACATTATTTCTAAATTTTCTCTGAAGTCTTGGTGCTTTTAGTGAATAATATGGGGACAACTTTTTTAGCTGTATATATACTGTTGGAATTTATTTCAATTTATTGTATAATGGTAAATATGTTTCTTTAAATAATGATTCAGTATGTAATAATTTTAAGGTATAGATTTTCTCCTCTGGAAAATTAAATTTGTTGAAGTTAATGTTTGGATTATTTCCCAGCAAAATAAGTATGATCATTGTCTCTTCTGTATGAGTTATGTTTACTATTTTAGTAGGGCTTTTTGTTGGCTTCTAGAAACAGCAATGATGTCTTTAATGTCTATTTTACATGCCATTCTCAAATATTTGATATAATTTTATGTCTCGGGATTTTACTAAGTAAAATTTAAAACCCTGAGAATTGAACATTTTCAATTCAATTCAATATGCCTTTGATTATCTTTTCTAATTTTCTAATGCCCTAATATGAAGGAACCCCCTGTGGCACTGTCTGTTAAAACATTAGACTGCTAACCACAAGATCACTGGTTCAATTCTATTAGACCCTCCTCAGAAGAAAGATGAGGCTGTCTGCCTCCATAAAGATCTACAACCTTAGAATTCCTGGTCGCTGTGAGTCTAACTGACTTGTTGAAAGTGAAAAAATGATTAGAAGGAGCCCTGATGGGACTAGGGGTTGGGCTGCCAGTTGCTTCACAGGAGAAAGGTGATCATCTGTCTGTTCCTATAAAGATTTACAGTCTCAAAAACACTAATGGCCAGTTTTACTCTGTCATATGTACTGGCTATTAGAATATACTTAAGTGTGTTCAATATGATTAGATAGTATTTTGAAAAATGCATGTTTGAATGAATAACTTATTTTCATGACCATTCTTGTTATTTTAGTGTCATACCTATTATCAAAGTCGCATTTTCACAGATAATCATTCTTCCAAGTTTACATCATTCATATTGTGACCACATTAGCTATTAAAGAAACAAAGGGTGTATGCAATTTCAGATTGTTGAAGTTGCTTCACTTCAATTTATTAATCCCGGTATTAAAACATTCTTTCACATTGATTTCAATGGAATGTTAAGTTGGTAAACATTATAGATAAAATGATATGAAAACAGGTTTCAGTGGAGCTTCCATATTAGGAACAGACACGAAGAAGGAATCAGCCTTCTACTTCAGAGGAAGTGGTCTTTGAAAACCGTATGTATGGAATCAAAACACTGCCAGATACTAAATGCCTAATGAATGGAAGCAGGGTATTGTTAGAGACAGTTTTTGCCAGAGTATCAGCCTCTCATGTTGGAAGGCACTTGAAATATGTCTAAGGAGGATATGCCTTCTCAAACTTGAGTCGAGAATCCTGATGTGAATATAGTAAAGCCTATGGGAGTAAAACCATTGGGGTCTTCACTTGCTGATGTGGCACAACTCAAAATGAGAAAACAAATACTGCAATCATCAATTAATAATCAGAATGTAGAATGTATGCAGTATGAATCCAAGAAGATTGGAAGTCACCAAAAATGAAATACACAAATATCCTTCTCCTAGGCATTAGTGAGCTTAAATAGACTGGTATTGACTGTTTTGAATCAGAAATCATATGCCAGGAATGACACTATCAGGAGGAATGGTCTTATATTCATCATTAAAAAGGATACTTCAAGGTGTATCTTGAAGTTGTCTGTGATAAGATTATATCTATTTGGATTCAAGGAAATCCTATCAATACAATTATTCAAATTTATGTACCAACCACAAAAGCTTGTGATAAGAATTGAAGAATTTTCTACCAACATCTTCAGTCTGAAATTGATCAAAGATGTAATCAACATGCAATAAAGATGCTTGACACATGCAATAAAGAGAATTATTGGCAATCAGGGTGCAAAAGTGCAGTCAGAAACTAACAGGAAGTAACAGGTTTGGTAATAGAAATGAAGCAGGAGATCCCATTATAAAATTTGCAGGGACAACTACTTGTTCATAGCAAATACCTTTTCTCAGTAACAAAAATGGCAACTATATTTGTGGATTTCTCCAGATGGAATGCACCAAAATCAAATTGACTACATCTGTGGGAAAAGATGAAGGAGAAATTCAATAAAACCAGGCCTGAGGCTGACTGTCTAACAGACTATCAATTGCTCATATATAAGTTCAGGATAAAACTGAAGAAAATTAAAACAATTCATGAGAACCAAAATATGATTGAATTTCAAGAAATCTCCAGAAAGATTTGCTGTATTGAACACTAATGAAAGAAGACATGATGAGCTGTGGGAGGACACCAAGTGTATTATTCATGAAGAAACAAAGGGTCATTAAAAAGACAAGTCAGAAAGATCAGCATGGATGTCAGAAGAGACTGACAGCAGTGCAGTGTTTGCCACGTACCACCACCAGGGCTTCTCCATCATTCAAAGACACCTCAAAGAGGCATCTAGACAGCTACATAAGTTCAAAATACTTATTTTGTGTTATTTTGGATACAAGTAGTACCATTGACTCTGCCTAATTACAAGATTAAGTGAAAAATACATATATTTACTTCTGCACTTGTTTTGGAGCATCAATGTAGCAAACAATTGCATATATAATTAAGCAGAGGTTCTGGGGAAATTGAATGATTAAGGAAATAACACTATTTAATTTTAAGTAAAATTATATTAACAAAACCATGTGTCGTTTTGTTAGGTGGAACTGAATAAGAACCAATTATCCTGTTGTATCTATAATAGCTATAATGAAGAATGTGACATGAATAAAATAAGAAAATAAAAATAATTATTGGAAAAGAATTATAGAAAATGAATCATGTCAATATCAACAAAGATGAATTTTGAGTATATTTTACTCTTTCTGCACTAAAATGAAATTGACATTTTGCCTCTGTGGCCTTCCTAACAAAAACTTAGAACCTCTCCCCCACAAGAAAAACAAAATTCATTGACCTTGAGTTGATTCCAACTCATTGTGACCCACTGTGGCAGGGTAGAATTGCACCTGAGGCTTACCACGGCTGTTGGTTATTCACAGGCATGGAAAGCTTCATCTCTGTGGATCAGCTGGTGGTTTCTAACTGTTAACACTGTGGTTAGCAGCCCAATATGTCACACACTACATCACTAGGTCTCCTAAACATGAAAAACGTCAGATACATTGCAATAGAAAAGCACTCACCATATTAATTGCCTAGTATTCTTCCAGAGTCTAGGTCAGCAATAGCAGAACACCCTGAGAAACCATTCAAGCATGAAGAGACTACGGAGACATGGCATTTAATGCAGCATAGTCCTTGCTTGTGGAAGATTATGGATGATCATGGAAGCCCTCAAAGATTTGTAGAGTCCACACATGGATTAAGTCTCCAGCGAATACCCTTCTATCATACCTGAGGGGTGTGACTAACCTTATTTTCAGAGTTTTGTAAAGTCGAGTATGGCAGACATGTTGCTCTTGTTGTTGTTAGGTTCCATCAAGTCAGCCCCTACCCATCGGGATGCAGTGCACAACAAAGAAAACACTTCACAGTCCTGCACCATCCTCACAATTGTTGCTATGCTTCAGCCCATTGATGCAGCCACTGTGTGAATCATCTCACTGAGGGCTTTCTTCTTGATCACCGCCCTCCCACTTTATCAAGCATGATGTCATTTTCCAGGGACTGGTTTCTCCTGACAAAATGTCCAAAGTATGGAAGGTGCAGTTTTGCCATCTTTGCCTCCCAGGAGCACTCTGGCCTGGTTTCTTCTAATACACATAAACTTGTCCTTTTAGCAGTCTATGGTACTTTCTCCAGCACTACAATTCAAATGAATCAATTCTTCTTTGGTCTTCTTTATTTAATGTCCAACTTTCATATGCATATGATGCAATGGAGAATAAAATGGTTTGGGTCCTCAAAGTAACATCCTTGCTCTTCAATACTCTAAAGAGGTCTTGTGTACCAGATTTACCTAATGCATAAGCCAAATAAAATTCTGTTTATCCTCAAAAAAAAAAACACCCACCCCAAAACAAAACAAAAAAAAAAAACCCACAAATGCTTGTGAAGAAATTCCCTAAGCTCAATATGTTTCCTCCTGAAAACTGTATAGAGATGGAGATACTGATATTACAGACAGGGTATCTTCAAAGTTGATACCCATTGATAGAGAACAACTGCCACTGTGGCCTTGTGAGGCTGTAACTGTTTACAGGAGTAGAAAGCCTCCTTTTTCCTTTGTGGAGTTGCTGGTCATTTTGAACTGCTGACTTTGGAGCCAGCAGTCCAGTGCATATCTCACTATGTAATCAATGTTCTGAAATATCAGATAGATCAAAAAAATAAAATTAGTATAATTGGAATCTCTTTAGGAGTTTCGGACAGAATGAAGCAAAAAATGCATTTTAAGTAATAATAGCTTTTCCCCCCCTTTTTCTTTTGAAATGGACAAAAAAGCAACTTATAGTTGCTGCATATTTTAAGCAATAATATCCATGTTCTTTCACAATATATCATCAATAATCTTCAAATTCAACAGTCTCACTAAACTCCAAGCAGAATGAATGTCAATAAAACCACACTGGCGTTGAAGGACAATAAACTTTTAAACAAAGATAGGAAGAAAATATTAAAGGCAAGTAGAAAAATCCATATGACCTATAGAAGAATGAAGAATTGCAGCTAATAACTTATCAGACACATTGGCGGCAAAAGATGATAGAACTAGTACAAAAACAGACGTTTTGTCAGTCTGGAATTCTTCATGTAGAAGAAAAAAAAACCTTTAGATAAAGGATCAAACAAAACATTCTGAAATAGACCCCTGAGTGGACTTGGACCAAGTAATATACAAAATAAATGTTTTAGAATAAAGAGATAGAGGCTCAGATTTATTGAACATAAAAGATACATGTACACATAAAAAGTACCTTTTGTGCATAAGCAAATGTGGTGAAGAAAGCTGATGGTGCCCGGTTATCAAAAGATATAGCGTCTGAGGTCTTAAAGACTTGAAGATAAATAAGCGGCCATCTAGCTCACAAGCAACAAAGCCCACATGGAAGAAGCACACCAGCCTGTGTAACTACAAGGTGTCGAAGGGATCAGGTATCAGGCATCAGTGCGGAGTGGAGACCCAAAGCCCAACTGTAGGCAACTGGCCATCCCCTTTTAGAAGGGTCGTGAGGAGGAGACAAGCCAGTCAGGGTGCAGGGTAACAACGATGAGTCAGTCAGGGTGCAGGTTAGTAACGATGAACCATATAACTTTCCTCTAGTTCTTAAATGCTTCCTCCCCCCTCTATCATGATCCCAATTCTACATTACAAATTTGGCTAGACCAGAGGATGTACATTGGTACAGATAGCAACTGGGAACACGGAATGCAGGACAGATGATCTCTTCAAGACCAGTGGCGAGAGTGGTGATACAGAAAGGGTGGTTTGGAAAGAGGGAACTGATTACAAGGATCTACATATAACCTCCTCCCTGGGGGGAGGGGGAACCAGAAAAGTGGGTGAAGGGAGACGTTGGACAGTGTAAGATATGACAAAATAATAATAATTTATAACTTATCAAGGGGTAGGGAGGGGAGAAATGAGGAGCTGATATCAAGGGCTCAAGTAGAAAGCAAATGTTTTGAGAATGATGATGGCAACAAATGTACAGATGTGCTTAACACAATGGATGTATGAATGGATTGTGATAAGAATTATACAAGCCCCCAATAAAATGATTTTAAAAAAAGACCTTTTGGTATGTATGTGTTAATAAAACATCTTAATATTAAAAATATGATATCATTTATAAATTGTTATCTGTGTGCCAGATACTATACACAAGAGGATTCTAGAAAGTCAGTGGAAAATTACATTATCTTTTAGCTCCACTTTGATCTAAACTTTTTATAGCACCCTCATAGGTCAGACATTTTAACTAACATAAACTGGAATTGCCTGTGTTTTATTACATACAAAACTGAGACTGAGAAGACAGAAATAAGTTAAGTGTTTTGCAGTCATTAAGCTGTAGACTGAACATTTTAACCATATTTTCTTATGTTTAAAAACACATTTGCTTGTTTATAACATAGTATTAACAAAACCAAGGAACCAAACCAATATCTATCAATAAAAACCTATATAATAAATGTTGGTGTTTTGATTCAACAAAATATTACAACTGTTAAAAAGGGATACATCTTAGTATACTAAATTGGAGCAATAATATATTTTAAATTGAAAAAGTTAAGTTGAGTATACTGATTACTCATATCTATGAGAAATTAATATATATTTATGGCTATGCACCTTTATGCACAAAATTACAAAGATGTTTATGCAAATAACTCTATAGAGGTTGTTTTAAAAATACATAAGAACTACTAATGGTATTAATATTTAGGGGGAAGTACTTTGAAAATTTGAGTAGGGGTTGGAAAAGGAGTTTTATTTTTTATACAATCAGTTTTGCTGCTCATTAAATGATTATTGTGTCATGTGGTCTTGCTTATTTATGATTTAATTTGAAAATGCCTAGTTTAAATTAAAAAGACTTTTGCTAATTCTACTACAAGTGATGGAAAATGACTGAAACATAAACTTAGAAATAGGAACAGTACCTATCTTAAAAATTTTTTCCCCTTTATATCTGTACAATGCCATGATATGTAGAAGATGATATTGTTTTGCAGTTAGAAGAATATTGCTAATATTGATGGGTAAAATTTCATTGACATTAGTGATGGAGACAAAAGAAATGAATTGTACTTCTCAGAATAATGGCTAATGTATATTATTTTAACATATACTCACTGAATGGATATTATTCTGCATATATTTATCACTCTAGACGACGTTGATAAATGCTAGTCTTTTGGTGAACTACTGAAGGTAAACTAGTGCCAGATTGTGGAGTGGAGGTGAATCCTTGAATCAGGGTTACCTCAAATATTAGTGCATGCAGGGTAATGTTTATGTGAATAGTGGTGGAATAATTTGGAAAAATATATCAATAATGGTTGTACAACATGAAAAGTATGATTAATGACTCTGAATTATGCACATAGAAATTGTTGAATTGAAGAATGTTTTGTTGTGTATATCTTTGGCATAATTTAAAAATAATCATATGAATAAAAATGAGTATAAAGAAGAAGAAAATGTTCTAAAATGGATTGTGATAATGATTGCACCACTCTTATGGAATTGTATGATATGCGATGGATGAAGTGACAACAAGACTGTGAAATATATAGTGGTTTAGGAAGGTTAATCTGGCAAAGAGTTTTGTTTTGAACAATTTTTGAAGATTGCCCTCTTTTCTATCCTAGAAACTTTTCAGGTTCCTCCAGTTAGACTCCCCCTTCTTTCTCTCTCTGTCTTTCTCTTTTCTGACACTTCTACCAATGCTTTGGGCATGGCAGTAATACCTCAATAAAATGCACGTTTGCTGAACTTATAGAACAAATATTTTTCCACAATGCTATTTAATATATCATTTCTCTTTTTTGCATCCTCATAAAACAACAACAACAACAGAAACACTTTGTCCACGTGGTGATGTCACTGTGACAGGACTCACGATGTCCCCTGGCAGCGAAAAGCACCGCCAGCGCTTGATGCCAAGCAGAAGTTGTCTTGTTTCCACTCCACTTGAAAGAGCAAGTGTGAGACAGGGAAATCTCAGATTCTGGTTCAGCCTGCTTTTCTTTTATCTTCAAAACTAAGATCATTTTTGCCTGAAATACCTTCGTGTGCTCACATCTACTTCCCTGACCAGCCTTTCCCTCTTTTCCCTTCTTATCTTGGGTTACGTATCACTTCCCTCTGGGAGCTTTCTCTAGCCTCCCACACCTATGCGCCCGGCCCACCTCTCCTGTGTGATACTACATAATCTGGAACTATACAATGCTCTTTAGACTGAGGTATATTTTATGCACTCATCACTAATAAGTTTTATTTCATAATCAGTAAATATTTGTCAAATAAACAAATCAATGAATGAGTGCTAACGTGATTTAAAACATAGGGAGGTATGTGTTCCATTACTGTTTTCATGAAACTAAATTGTTCATATCATTTTTCACACACAACATTTTTAAGATATTAAATTATTGCTTCTCTCTACCTCCAAAAGAAACTATATTAGTTATTTATTTCATCATCATGCTTGTAAAATATTTGAAGTAAATACATTTTCTATGATTATTTTTTGGGGGGCTCATTTCCCTCTGAAAAGGCATCTCAGGGGAATATTGCTTATTTTGATGACCCTAATGGTACTATTCCCTGGTGGCATAGTAGTAACAAGATGGGCTGCATTCTGCAAGGTCAGCAGTTGGAAACCACTCAGCTGCTCTGTAGAGAGGCTTTCTACTCTCGTAAGCAGTTGTAACAGTCTCAGAGACACACAGGGGCAGGTCTCCCTTTGCCTATTGGGTTGCTATGAGTTGGCATTGACTTGATGGAAGTGAGTTCGCAGTTTTTGTTTGGAGTGTATAATATAGGAGCCTGGTGGTATAGTGATTAACCAATCAGCTGCTAGAAGTTTTCAGTTCAAACCCACCAGCTGTTTTATGGGAGAAAGATGGGGCAGTCAGCTTATGTAAATATTTACAGCCTTGGGAACCTTATGGGGCAGTTTTACCCTGCCATGGGTGGCTATGTGGTGATTATGGGTAATGTTTACTTGACAGCCCTGGTTAAGTGCAAAAAGGTCGCACAGGTTCTAGTCTACCCAGAGATACTTGGAAGAAAATGTTGGCAATCTATTTCCAAAAAATCAGCATTAAAAATGTTGCCACATAGAGTTCTACTCTGATAAGCACGGGGTTAAAGGGTTGAAATGGACTTGGTGACAACTGAAAAAAACAAGTAAGTACAGGAATTAAAAAAACTACTTGTTCAAGTATTTTAAAAGATTCCTTCAGAGTAAGTTGATATTTTATGCTTACAACGATTATTTGTCTTCCCAACAGTTTCGACATTCTCATTCTAGCCTTCATTCTGTTGAAAGATATTTAAATGTACTGCCTAAGAAGAGACTCAGAAAATGTTGTCACAGCAGAATAATGTATCTTTCCAGAAGCCATAATAAGCATGCATTGTACTAAGACCTCATTGATATTCAAAACAGCTGTTCCCTAGCCTCGGTAAAATTAATTTACTATACCCATATTGGCTTCTGAAGTTTAGATGACCATTTCCTGCCCCTACTGTCCCAGAATGTTGCACTTTCCTAAGGAATTGAGCTCCAGTAGGCTATGTGAATGTCCTTTAAGAGCAAGAGTGGGGCCGCCAAAAGGTTACATGAGCCGGTTTTGTCAGATGCTTTGTCACTTGTATGACATTTTTTCCTTTTTTTAATCAGAAAGTGACTGAAAGATAATTTAATCAGAAATGTGCCACCTACATAGCTAGAGTCCTTGGATACTGTTGGTAAAATTGGTGGAGCGCCTCAGTCAGTCTTAGCAAATGGAAGGTACTACTAATAAAGAAGCAAACCTTGACTGTTCCACGACTACTTAACTAGGTCATGACAAATTGGTCTTTGTGCTTGCCTTTAAATTGGTTAAGTAACAATTTGATATCATAGAGAATGTTGATGTCCTACAGACACTTTGTTGTTGTCTCCTCATATAGTTATTCTTTGACTATGTTTTTCTTGGCTGCTTATTTTGTATAGGAAGAAAAAAAATGCAATGGACTTCATTTAAAAACATTGAACATGCCTCCAATGCCTCCAAATGCTCTCTTTCACAAATAGTTGTAGGATATAACTTCAGAATATAGAACATGGTGATTAGGGTGATTTATACAAGGGGGCAGAGGATACAGATGATAGGGCGGAAATTGTTCAGTAGTCTGTGTAATGAAAATTAGACACAGAACCTTATGCTCTTCAACTGTGTTCTGAGAAAGCAAAAGGACTCTTGTAAAGGGCTCGTGTAACAAAATTTTCTCATAAAATGACAGCATTAAAAGTAAACTCACTTTTACCTACATTTGTAGCCCTATATGTCAAGCTGCATAATTATGTCAAGCGGGGGACTGTCATTCATGCCTATAATTATGGCAATCTTGAAATCATTTTGATTTTCCCAGAAGATTTTTCCTCTTTATTTTTTGACCTTCTTATTCTTCCATAGTATTGCTTTTGTCAATTGCTGCTGGTTAGCTCCAACTCATGGGGGTCTTAGGTATAACAGAAAAAAATGTTGCATGATCCTGCAGTATCTTCATGATCTTGGCATCTTTGAATCCAGTTTTGTAGCAGTAGTGCCAATCTATTTTATTGAGAGCTTCCATCATTTTCATTAGTCATTTACCTTACAAAACGTGATGACTTTTTTTATGATTGTTTTTTCCTGGTGGTATGTCCAAAGCAATTGAATTAGTCTTGTTATCAGTGCCATTAAGGTAGCCTTGATCTTAGTGGGTGTGGAACTACTCGTGATGAAGAAAAATAGTTGTAAACATCCATTAATAATAATCAGAATTTAGAATGTACAAAGTTTGAACCTAGGAAAATTAGAAGCCATCAAAATTGAAATGGAACATGTAAAAATTGGCAAACTTGTGAGCTAAAATGGATTGGCCCTGGCCATTTTGAATTGAAAAATTATATAATTTATTGTCCTGGGAATGGTACATTGAAGAGAAACAGTATTACATTCATTGTCCAGAAGTGTCTTTCAAGATATATGCTGGAATATCTGTGCTACCAGTTGTAAGATATTATCTATCCACCTAATACAGATGACCAGTAAATATGACTATTATTTAAATTTTTGCACTAACTATTGATGCCATAGATGAAGAAATTAAAGACTTTTAAGAACATTTACATTCAGAAGGAACCCTGGTGGTGTAGTGGTCACAAGTTGGGCAGCTGAATGCAAGGTCAGCAGTTCCAAACCACCAACTGCGAGATGGAGTTTCTATTCCCTTAAGGAGTTATAGCCCCTGAAATTCCCAAGGGCAGCTCGATCCTATCCTACAGGGTCTCTTAGAGTTCGGCATCACGCCATGGCAGTGAGTTTTGCATTCTGAAATTGAACAAATTTGCAATCAAGATGCATTGATAATTACTGTTGATCGGAATATTAAAATTGAAATCAATAAGGAATGATATGTAGTTAGAAAATATGGTTTTATTGATAAAAATAAAGGAGAACTGGTGATGTAGTAGTTCCTTACATATTGAGCTTACAAGCACAAAATCAGTGTTTCAAATCCACCAGCTCTTCTGCTGGATTTGCTGGGGAAAGATGAAGCTGTCTTCTCCTATAAAGATGTGAAGTCCTATAGGGTGCTGTCTTAAGCTAGGTTTTCTAGAGAAGCAAAACCTCTGACGGTTTACTTATTTATTTATTGGTATATATCTGTTGTAAAAGACAGCTAAAGTGTTAACAAACTAAGATGTCACATTGAGATCTAAGGTAAACCTGAACCCAGCCATGACATTTAGAATCACTTCATACGCACAGAAGAGAGGGCAATGACTGAGGCAGACTGAAGGAGAATTGGTGCATTTGAAGTATGTTGTTAAGGCACAATACGAATGGGTTTCCAGAAGACCAAACACATTTTTCTTGATAAAGCACAGCAAAAAGTCTTCTTAAAATTGATGATGGCAATATTTCATCTCACATAATTTGGACATATTAAAGAGAGGGATTGGTCCCCGGAAAAAGGATATCATGCTTACTAATATGCTGTTATATAAGGATCAAAGGTAAAGAAGAATATTTTTAACAAGATGGATTGACACAGTGGTTCAAACATAGGAGGGATCGCAGAGGCCCTGTCAGTGTTTCTTCCAAAGATATAGAAAGGATTTCTATGAGTCAGAACTGACTCAATGGCACCTAAAAATCCTATCAAAAACAGCATAAGCACACACACACAATATCATTGATATTGCATACCAGTAAAATTTTGCTAAAGATCAATCAATGAAGATTGCAGTAGTACATCAAATTGCTAGAAATTTAGGCTAGAAATTTAGTTGCTAGAAATTTAGGCTGATTCAGAAGAGGACATGGCCTGAGGATATCATTGGTGACATCAGATATATCTTGGGTGAAAGCAGAGAATGCCAGGAGCACATTTACTTGTGTTTTATTGACAATACAAAGATATTCAGCTGTGTGAATCATAGAAAGCTATTGAGATGAATGAAAATTCTAGAATACTTCATTGTACTCTAGTGGAACCTGTACCTGGACAAAGAGCCAGTCATTCAAATTGAACAGGAGTTAAAAGCAGGAAAAGTGTGTGTTAAGGCTGTATCTTTTCACCATATTTATTCAATTTGTATGCTGAGCAGATAATCCAAGAAGGTGGACTGTATGAAGAAAAATGCAGATAATCCAAGAAGGTGGACTGCATGAAGAAAAATGCAGCATCAAGACTGAAAAAAGGAAGATTGTTAACAACCTGTAACATGCAGATGACGCATCATGACACTCTTCCTTGCTGACAGTGTGAACTGAAAGCGCTTGTTAGGAAGATCAAAGGTTGTAGCCTTCATTTTGGTGTATATTCAATGTAATGCAAAACACCATCCTCATAATTGGTTCAATATTCATCATCATGATATATGGAGTAAAGATCAAAGTGGTCAAGGTTTTCATTTTACTTGGCTCCACAATTAATGCTAATGAAATCACGAGTTAAGAAATCAAAAGACATATTGCATTGAGCATATCTACTGTACATGGCATGGTTAAACTATTGAAGAACAAGGATATCATTTTGAGGACTAAGGTGCTTCTGACCTTAGTCAGATATATATATTAGGAAATATATTAGGAAATCCCTGGAAAAGGTCATCATTCAGTGAAAAAGTGGTAGACCCTTAACCAGATGGATTAACACAGGGGCTATATCAATAGACTGAAACATAACTATTATTAGGATGGTGTAAGATCTCACAATGTTTTATTCTGTTGCGTATATGGTTGCTATGAATTGGATCTGACTGGAAAACACTTAAGAACAAAAACAACATATGTTTTTGTATACACACCTAAGAAAGGGCTTCCAAAAGTTGGTGAAAACATGCCATTATATTTTAATACACCCTTTCCCATCAACTTTTTAAACCATTCATAAAACACACACACTAGCAATGTACAAAAACTTAATTTTATAACTCCGATTAATTACCTAAGAATGCTCAGAAGTTGGTCATATCTTTGCTGAGTTTAATATCAAAAGAATTTGTGCACATAATCTCAAATGCCAACAGGAGCTCACAATTTGTGCCTGGTTAGACTCTTCTACTGGTCAGACTAGCATTTTTAGCCTGTAAGTATGTGTCATCATCTATTTTCCTCAGAGTAATCTTTGTCTTTTTTCTCTCTTTCCTTTGATAAGAGATATGTGGTTTACACTTTTGTCTATACCAAAGACAAATACAAATTCAAACACTGATAGATGTTAAGTTGCATTGTCCTCAAGGTTTGAAATGCATCGCAAATGATGAGGGCCGTGGAAGCAGGAGCTCTGGTGGTGTGGTGGTTCTCCGAGGTCAGCAGGCCAGTTTTATTCTTGTAAAGCTTTAACCTCAGAAACCCCAGGGACATTTCTGTCTTGTCCTGTTGGGTCACTATGGGTCTTTGTGATGGCAGAGACAGAGAACATGGGCCACATGCCTATTTCTAGGACATTGGTGAGTGAATAGCGAGCAGAAATTTCCTGATTATTTCCAGAGAAGGCAGTAATCAAAGTTTTATTTGAAAACTCCTGAATTTAGAAGATTGCTCCCAAAAAAGTACACTGTGTCTCCTGTAAGGACTCTGCTTATGCTTTAGCTTCACTCTCTGCTCCTGATTTTGAGACTGTGTGATGTATGATTGTATGATGTATGTTTCTATGATGTATGATTGTATGATGTATGTTTGTATGATGGACAGTGTTGTTGAGCCTTCTTTACCCTCACTTGGAACTTAAATAACTCTGAACTGAAAACATCATATTCAGTGAATAAAACCTTTTGGCATTTTTTATTTCTCTTAATTACTCTCCAGGATCCTTCTAACTTCATTTTCAAGTTCTACAATATTATTAGTCATATCCTCTCCATTTCCTTCTTCTCAAAAGTATCTTTCCCAGTCTGTCTCCACTAACACCCACTTAGGATTACCACTATTAACTTAAATCTCAATTAATGAGATAGCTTTGCTATTTTATTTCATTCAGGGAGAAAAATATGGTTTGTTTCAGGTGCACTGAGTTGCACAGCTGAATAAATTACATTCGCTGACCAATGTCTGAAATCTAATCAGAACCAGCCACAGTAGCTATGTCCTTTTCAAATATTCCTACTTGAACAGCAAGTTTATACATTGCCATTTCACATGGACCATTCCCTGCTATTATGTATTTCCTAGCCCCTACACATGTGAATATGCTTAGGGACAAGGTTTATTTGTTATGGTAATGAGCCATAGCAAGTGTAAGGTAGGTCCCAAACCTAATCACTTTTGAGCTGTGAAAAGGACAGATTAGAGATAAGAGACAAAGAAACGGGAAGATAGAGGCCACATAGGGATTGCATAGGCAGGGATGACTATGGATGTAGAAGCTGAGATAAGGATCTTCCATCAAACGTTACTTTTCCTTTATAACCCCCTCCTTCCCCAAGGCCCACTTCCATTAAGTAAATTCTGACTCATGGTGGCCCTCACTCCCTGTCATTGAATGGTCACTCACAGTGACCTTATAGGATGCGGTCAGATTAATCCCATGGGTTTCTGAGACTAATTCTTTGCAGAAGTAGAATGCCACTTTGTCCATCTTTATGGGAGCTAATAGCTTCCTCTTTTTCCCTTGGAGTGGCTGGTGGTTGTGAATGTGGTTAGCAGTCTAATGCGTTCCTGACAGGGGCACCGACTTTATCTCATCTATAGGTCACTGAACTGACTGCCATGGAGTCAGTAGCTTGGTAGTTTCTATGTCAGGCTTAGCAGTTTGAAATCAGCGGCCACTCTCAGGGGGAAAAGATAAAGCTTTTTACTCCCAGAAAGAGCAACAGTCTGGAAACCCACTGAGAAAGCGCTACCATGATGGGGTTGTTATGAAACAGGATTGACTTGATGACAGTGAGTTGGCAGAATCTGTGAGAAAATGAATTTCTGCCATCAAATAGCCAGGCATGCAAGACTTGACATACTTGTCTTCTTGTTCAGACCACATTCATTATACTGTTTACTGTTAACAAAGACATCATCCACCTTCACTTCCTGCTTGCATCTCCACAAACTCCATTCACTCTTACTCTGTTCTGTCTTGAATACACACACACAAATACACATACACAAAGTCATCTTGTTCTGTAGGAACTTTATTGTGGCATGATATTCACTAAGCGTTTGGCAAATTTCTTTAATAACAATAAATATTGGAGGTTTTGAAGTCCAGGTGTATTCATTGCAACTGCTCAGCTCTGTAGTGGTAGAGTGAAAGTAGCTATAAGCTATATACAAATTAAATAATAGTGCCGTATACCAATGAAGGTGTATTTTACAAAATTGGTGGTCCACTCAAACTGTTAGTATGCCAAAACCTTACTTAGAGTATCCTCCTTTCCATCTGTATCTTGAACTTTCTGGTTTCTAATGCTCTCGCTCATCATTAGCATTAGAAATGATTTCATGTTCTGATCACTTGCACATTCAACTTTGTTTCTGACTTGTAATGAAATTTATAGTTCTCAGGAATAATGCAAAATCATAGATGCCAAAGCCACATTTCATTTTTTTTTATCCCTAGTATGCAGTTATATTGAATGCAAAAGCAACCATTTGCTCTATGTCTGAAATTCCTACTTTTTCACCCAAAACCATTTTATGAGGAGCTAATCCAGACAGCATACCATTCCATAGTTCAATCACATCAAGAAGCATTTTTGATACTACAATGAATTTCAAAACATTTTCTTCTTTCTTGAACCAGTCCTTGATATCAGCTCCTCTTTACAAAACGTCAGAGCAGTTGGTATGAAGCATGCAGTAAATCACCAACAAAAAATTGATTGCCAAACATATATTTCACCAAGTGTACAATGTGTACTAATTTATTTAATCTACATGGAAAATCTGTGAGCTAACTCCTATGATTACATCATTTTTTTCTGTGAGGAAACTGATTCATGAAAGTGTTACTATGTAAAACAATGTGCTGAAGATACAAAGCTTCCACATGCCGTAAGTACTTGGCCCTGACAGCATGTATTCTGAGCCACTCTGCTCTACTGTCTTTCACTGGTGTTCAGTGGTAGAACTCTCACCCTTTAAGGAAGAAGCCCAATTTTGATCGCTGCCAGTGCACCCCTCTTTGTAGCTACCATTCTTCTATATTGGATGCTTGATTGTTGCTTTAATGTTGGACACAGTTTAAATAGAGCTTTTCAGGCTAAGATGAACTAGTAAGGAAGGCTTGGTGATCAAAAATTAGCCAGTGAAGACTGTGGATCCCGGTGACCTCATTTTGTTTGCATGGGGTCCTCATGAATCAGATGGCAGTTAACAGCAACAACTAAGAAGTAAGCAGATAATTCCCTAACCTTGCGGACTTCTTTCTATTAAACTTTTTCAATCCCTTCTTTGATTGCACATTTTTTCTTATGGTATGTGGATTTTGCCATATGTTAAATGAAATTACTGGTCACAAAGAGTATTTGTAAGGAGGTCAGGGGAAGGGGACATTTTTGATGTTATGCAAGGGGTTGCTTTATTTAAATAGGACTAACCAACCGATTCACTCTAAACACACAATCTCTGTTCTCATTGCTGGAAAAGCAAGCAGTCATGGTTACATTTGTTAAATATTTTTTCTCTAGTCCCAGTTATCTGGAGGATATATCTCCTAGTGTCTCACTTTGCCCCTTTACTTTTTCCTCCCAAGTAAAAAGCTTCAATGTTGTGCTTATTAGGATCTCTTTTCTCTGCCTGCAAAGTAGGGCCTCTGATACTGCAGGCCAGGCTTTGTGTGAAAAAAGCCTTCATGCTCCTGTTCTTCAGACTGTTCCAAGACTGTGATCCATGGCAGTCTGTGATCAGGTCCTGAAGCCCGCCTTATTCTGGCCATTCTTCAGGCCATTTTAAATCAGTATTTAGGGTGACAACGATCTGCATGTGCTGAATTTTGATCTGACTTCTAATTTGTTCAAAACCCCTCTGGGAAGATGAGTGTATTGTAGAGTCCCCTCAAAACTACAATATTGCTCTTTAAGAATGACCGTAGTGCTAGGAACTCATCAATGCAAGCTCCTCAGATTACAGATCGAGACATTGAGGATCAGAACAATTTAGAAACTTGTACAGTTTGGTCAGTTAGTGAACTCAAGCTAGAACACACATTTGCTACTTTTCTGTTAAAGGAAGGATTTTGAAGGAAAAACATATCAACAGTGAAACACTCAGAAAACATTTTTATGTAATTAAAATTTACTTAAAATTATTCTCAGTGACCATAGCTTTTACTCCCTATGTGTGAGGTACAGGAATAGGCAGTCAAGTCTTTATGTTTTGCCCATATTGTATTGCTACTGAGTTTTTCCACTAATTGTGATACCCACAGGAGATGGTTCACACCAAAGTTCTTAGAACTAAGCACATTGACCCCATGTAAATATTGTGTCCTCCCTTATTGAACCATCAACTGTTAGACAACAGGCCAGGATCCAGAGACCAGGTCCAGGAAGAGGCAGACGGTTAGATCTATAGTCTCATACAGTTTCCTTTAATGCAATGCCCTTTTAGCCTGAAAACCTCCCTAACTCTCTCTTTCTGGTGTGCCATCTCTTCTCTGAATCATCTTTAACTTTGTCCTTCCCAAGTTCATCTATCATCTCTTGGTGTTTATGCCCATATGGCCATGGCTGGAATGGTCAATGTATTGCCAATACATTACCAATGTTGCCAATAAGTAAATCCTTGGGAACCTGCCTATCTACATCTGAACATGGTTTGGCTCTCTGCTGGCTGAGTGATCTCAGACAAGATGCTTTACTTTGTCCCCAGTTGACTGAGGTATAAAATGAGGATGATACTAATAATTGCTATTGTAGGGAAGGAAGTCCCTGAGTGGTGCAAATAGTTAACATGCTCTGCTGTTGGAGGATTGAGTTCACCCAGATAAACCTCAGAAGAAAGACTTGGCAATCTACTTCCCCCAAAATCCAAATAATCCCTGAAAACCCTATGGAGCTCTTTCTACCCTGATATGAAAGAGTGGTTGGAGATTGGCCTTGGTTTGATGAAAGCATGTTTCATTACTGAGTGAACAAATCCATATCAAGTTTATAACGCATAGCAAGCACTCAATAAATAAACCCCAAACCAAACCAGATTCTGACCTTATAGGACAGAGTAAAACTGGCCCATGTGGCTTCCAAAACTGTCTTTACAGAAATGGACTGTCACATCTTTGTCCCCTAGAGAGGCTGGTGTGTTCAATAGAACTTTCAATTAGCAACCTAATGCTTAACCACTGTGCCATCAGAGTTTCTTGCTCAGTTGATATTAGATAGTATTATTATCATTATTACCATTCAATTCTGCACTCTTTTGTTTTTCTCTGCTTCTAATCAGTGGTTGTTCATCATATTCTCTTCTAGAGTTCATATCTTATTTAATGCTTTCTATATTTGTTAGCCTATAAAATAAGGAGAACCACTAGGGTAAAGAATCCACAGCATCTAACAACAGCAATGATACTGGGGCAAAAGGTGGAATGAATATGTATTGTCATTAGAGGAAGGGATATCTAGGTTTCTGTCAGACTAGGGATTCAACAACACTGTTCCCTGTTACTGCTAATTAATAGTTAAGTATGTACTACATTGGAATTGAGGGACATCTGTCATATTTCACTGCCCTCTCTACAATAATACCTCTAACTCCTTGCCATTAAATTAATTTCGACTCTTAGTGTCTCTATAATTCTTCCTGTTTTCTGACTAAAGCATACATTTCTACTTTCCAGGTATATGTAGATGCAAAACTATTGATAGGACAAATGAAATAGAAAAATGACATAATGGTGTCATCTGAGAGAAACAAGCAGGGGCCACCCTTCCAGCAGGCAGTTAACATTACCTCCATTGTGCATGTGAGAATGGCAATGCTTGGAAAGGCTGACCCAATTACCTATATTAAATTCCAGCTCTACACTTGCTTGTGATATGATTGCATTTACAGTTTCTAAGCCTCTTTTCTCATTGGCAAAACATGTCACCAGATATAGTAAGCATATGAGGTATATAGTACAAATATGAGGGCTCACTCTTAAAAAAAAAAACCACCCAGAATTGTGCAGGGTGGAGCAGAGCTTTTTTTCCATGCTAGGTGAGCATTCAGCAACTCACTCTGAGTTAGTACACCCAGTGGCATCGCCTGGGAAGGTTCTCTCTGGTCACTGAATTTTTAGTAAAGCAGTTTTGATCAAATCTTGTTTTTTGTGTTACCCAATTTAGGAGAATAGCGTGCCGCTGGGAACTTTTGTTTCCTGCTTGGGAAAAATGGTACAGAAACTGTTGTGATGTTGAACACAGCTCACAAAGACAGAGCTATGGTAAAAACCCAAGTGTACGAGTGGCTTTCTCTTTTGAAAAAAGGTGAAATGTCGATTGAGGACAAACATCATTTTGGACATCTGTCAACTTCCCCAACAGACAAAAATGTCGACTTGTAGTGCATTTGGAGTCTCTGGTCTCTGGCAAATGTCATCATGTTTGATAAAGTGTAGAGGTATTGAAAAAGAGATAAGCCCTCAATGACATGGATTGTCACCATGACTTTATCAATGGGCTCAGACATGTGAATATATGCTGTGCATATAGGGTGGTTAAAGGTAGGAGCTGTCTGGATGAGACTTAATAACAGCAATTAATATATTAAATATATAAATATATAATATGCATGATTATATATAATATGCTTTATAGGATATAATATATGATATAATACATTATAATATAATATATTGTATCATATATACATATATTAAACTCATGATTAGTTGTATATAAATATATACTTAGGTATTTTCCTGGTAGAACTAAAATGCTTTCAAGCATCATATTTTTACAGTATCCAATGATAATTCCATTCACAAAGATGTTCTATGATACAGAAAATTTAAAAAATCTAGTATGAGTTATAATTAATTCACATATATCTTTGTTTTTTATAGTTACTGCATTTATTTTTAAGACAACCTAGTTATGAAAATAGACTGAAAAATCATTACTTAAAAATTTAATTTGGATGAAATTAGTTATCTACTTAATGAATCCTATGTCTCTTTTTTTGTGTGGAATCTGAGGACACTTGGAAACATAGAGGCCCATAATTTTGTTTTTTAATAAACCACAGCAGAGAATATAAGCGAAAGTGCTTAGAGGAAACCACATCTCTCTGACTGGTTAGTAAATTATTAATCAGTGCTTCAAAGGACATTGTTTTATATCATTAGCTGAAATGTGGTTGTCTGGCAAGGCCTGATGAATTTTAGAATGTTAATTAATGTCTAAGTATTGCATGTAAAAAAAAAGTAAAATTGCATGTCCTTTTTTTCCTGTCCTATTAGAGTAGATAGCTGATAAAAATTTAATAAATTATTTTCAGTCTCTGGTAGGTTATAAGTTAGTATACAATTATATTTTGATGTCTGTTAGCCTTCATATACACACAAAAATCCACCAGTAGTACTATATAATTATTTTCATTACTTTGGTGTGTTGCTTTTTATATGTTTCTCTTCCCTAGTAAATGTAGAATTATTTACATTCAGAAATCTTTACAACTTCTTCAATGCTGAGCAAAATGCTTTTCACATAAATGCTTACCTTGAATTTTGATCATGGCTGGACTCTTGTAAGTCTTGCATGGGGAGTAGGCCACATTGGAGAGTGGCTGGAAACAAAGTGGGGGCCGCTGATGATTCTATGATTAAAAGGGATTTGTTCCTTTCTCTACCAAGCATGATGTCCTTCTCCAGGGACTTTTGTACTCTGATAACATGTCCAAAGGGCATGCTTCTAAAGAGCAATCTTGCTGTGCTTCAGATGTGTTTGTTCATTTGGCAGTACATGATACTTCCCATATTCTTTGCCAGCTCCATAATTCAACTTTATTGATTCTTCTTTGGTCTTCCTTCTTCAGGATCCAACTTTCGTGTGCATATGAGATGAATGAAGGTACTATGGCTTATATCAGGCATACCTAAGTCCAAAAAGTAATATCCTTGTTTTTCAACACTTGAGATAACAGGCATTAGACTGGGAGAAAAAGAATATTTGGGGGATATGAAAGGATGTCCTTATAATATGTTTAGAAGTCTGTGAAAATGTGGCATGTGTACTCATGAGAAAATCCGGGTTTCTGGTGATAACTGAATACACAATGTAAAATATCTGTGGTATATGACTGATTAGTCACAAGGCAGTGAATATTTCCAGGAAAGTGCTCTGAAGCCTTGAGGAAAAGTTCATGGAAGGTGACACGAAGAAAAATCTCCTTTAAACATTCAGCAGTGATTGAAAATTAATATTAAATATATTCCAATCATTTCAAAAAGAGTTAGGTTTGCCCCCTTAAATTAATATTCAGAGTAAGAGTAGTAATTAGGTCAATATGGATGGAAAATTATGAAGATGGGCAGCCACATACAATGAAATAGGATCTCCCACTGTTCTGCTCAATATTTTCTGGAACTGTGTGAAAGCTCTTTAATGTCAGAAAACTTCACTAACATGTAAATTTTATAAAACTTTATTCCAAATATGTACATGGTAATTTAAAAATTATCTTTGAAATTAACTTGTTTGTCACTAAAGACGCCAACCAAATCCATTTCAGTTTTACTTTTCCTACTTGTTGTTGAGGCACACAGAGCAATATTTAGGTCCAAGGGGTAAAGAATCTGGAGAAATTTCTAATTTAAAAATTTTGGGTTTTAAAGATGCATACTGTAATAGTTATACAGTCTATATCCACAAATGAAATCAACAACAGTATCCCATTAAACTCTCCATAAATTTGATCTCCCTCTCATCTCCCTGCCTTCCTCACAGTCACCAAAGTCTTCTGGTGTAAAAACGGAATTTCTTTTCCTTTGTTTTTCATTATAATAATGGTTATTAAATATTTATCTTTGTAAGATTGACTAAGTTTGCTAAGCATAATGTTCTCTAGTTTTGTCTATCTTGTGCATAAGAGCATTATTGTCTTTTGATTGGTGCATACTATTATTGATATATATTGCATGAATGTATCAGAGTTTCTTTCTACATTTCTCTATAATCAGAGTTTTTGGTTAACTCCATGCTTTTGCTAATGTGGAAATTGCTGCAATAAACAACCAACATCTGTTTGTGTTGGATTCTTGATTTCTTCTGATGGTCATAGTGATTGTACAATTCGATAGTCCGACCAGCAATATAACAGCACGCTTGTCTCTCCACATGCTCTCCAGCATTTATTTTCTATCTTATTGAATTTTGCTAAAAGTGTCCCAGTAAGGCCATCTCTTGTTGTTTAAATTAGCATTTCTCTTATTTCTGAGGAATGCAAACATTTCTGCATATGAGTGTCGGCCTTCTGGAGTCATCGTTTGTAAATTAGCTGTTCATGTCTTGTGCCCATTTTTGATTATGCTATTTGTTATTTTCTTGTTAAGATGTAGTTTGCTATAGATTTTGGAAATTACCTGTTTATCTAATGCATGATCACTAAATATTTTCCCCAATGTGTGTATTTTAAATCTTCTGATGAATTCTTTGGCTATTGAATTTTTATCAGGTCCCACTTCTTGCTCTTCAATAGTGTAGATATTTTTCATTATGTTTGGTGGTATGTTTATACCTTGTTTAAGGTCTTTAAGTTTGTCCCTATGTTTTCATTGATGGTCTTTATTAGTGTGTGGTTTATTCAAGTCTTTCATCCATCTTGAGTTTATTTTTGTACATGGTGTGAGACATGGGTTTGTTTCACTCTTTGGCAGTAGAAGATACAGCGTCATATGCTGAAAAGGCTATCTCTTCCCCCAATTAACATATCCTTTATCAAAGATTATATATCTATAGGTACTTGGCTGTATTTATGGGTTCTCAATTTAATCCATTGTTTTTTATCACTCTCGTGCCAATACTAGGCTTTTTTGCTTAACATGGTTATATAATACCTTTTCAATTCTAGGAGTGAAAAGCCTCCTACTTTGTTTTTATTTTTAATAGTATTTTATTTATTGTGGTGGGATTTGAATCAGAATTGCACTGAATTTCTAAATCATATTTGGTAATATTGACATATTCATCTGTCTATCCAGTAATATGGTAGTTTGTTCCATTTGTGTAAGTTTCCTTTGGTCTTGTAGGAGTGTTTTGTAGTTTTCCTTTTATAAGTCTTTTGTCTCTCTGGAAAGATTTATACCTTAATATTTTATCTTTAATGTAGTTATTGTGAATAGCATCGTTCTCTTAATGTTTTTTCAGTATCATCTTTAATAAACAATAATCCAACTTATTTCTGTATATCAACAAAAAATTTTATATCAAGAAGGATTCCCCGCTCAGTCCAACTCAAGTCCACAGGTCTGACTTTAGCTGGAACCCTCCTCAGACTCATGCAGTGAATTCAGTCCAATGATTCAGAAAGGTGAAGTGTCAGCAAGATCACAGACTGGGAAGTGTCTGATCTTGTGGATCCAAGGTCAGCTGGAAAATGGTAGGGTGCCAACAGCTCAGCGGTTGCCTCCCAGGGTCAGTGGTCCACAAAAGGCCAGCCCTGAGGGCAGACACTGAGTCTCAGCAAGAAAGGGAAGCAACATGCCAGAGAGAGGAAGAATGCCCTCACTATCTGTTTTATTAAAAGGCCACACCCTCAAGGAGTCATCATTATTAGGCTGTGACCAGAGTGATAGGTTGGGCTTCACAACTCCTTAGAAGTGCATGTTGACATAACATCTAACTGCCACAGTTCCTTATTTCCTATCTAATACGCATATGGCACACTTTGCTTGCAGTAAGTGGATAGGACTTGAAGATCAAGGATTTTAGCTTTCAGTATGGATTACAACTCAATATCAAGAAAACAAAAATCCTCACAACTTGATCAATAGGTATTATCATGATAAATGGAGAAAAGATTGAAATTGTCAAGGACCTCATCTCGCTTGGATTCACAATTCATGACCAAGGAAGTAGCAGTGAAGAGATGAAACTACATATTGCCTTGGGTACATCTGCTGCATAAGACCTCTTTCAAGTATTGAAAAACAAGAATATTGCTTTAAGGTACACTTGGTGCAAGCCACACAATTTACCATTGCCTCCTCTGTATGTAAAAGTTGTACATTGAGCAAGAAAGACTAAAGAAGAACTGATGTATTTGAATTAAGGTGCTGGTGAAGAATTAAGTACCATGGACTGCAAAAAGAAGAAACAAATCTATCTTAGAAGTACAGCCAGAATGTGCCTGTGGGGGTGTTATCGTGTGCAGCCACGTGACCCACTACTGTGTAATTCTCTCTACCTTCTCTGTAGGATTCATCTGTGGGGCACAAGAAGTGTAGACTACCATGGACACTCTACTTTTCTGGGCTAGACAAATGAATGTAAAGCTGTTGTTTGGAAACTCTTAGGCCAAAGAGTTTATGGATTGCTCTTAGCTCCCATCCCTCAATAGTTTTGGCTGCAATTTTCCCCTGCAATTGTCTGCAATTATCAATGGGTATTGATACATTTCTCAAAGACTCTTCCATTTTAACTCTAACACACTAGGAATTAAAGCTTTTAAAAAATCACAAGCCCAAACCTGATTGTTAGACTAAAGGGCTGGCTTTTTAGTCTTAGTTTACAACATACAATGGTGCAGTTTCAAATATTTGGTCATAACTTTCCCTATACTGCCCACTTAAATCCAATGTAAAATCTTGTTACATTGCTACAACCTATCTATTTTCTCCTGAAGGGTAAGTGAGGATATTGTTTAGTAACTGGGTGTCACCTGACTAAGCTTTCAACTAGGCATCCAGTGGGATTAAAACATGGTATTGGAGGTCATCAGGTTACTGAAAAGGAGTCCATAATTTAGTCTTATTTGCAGTAAATAAAAGTTTTCAAAAATAGGAGACATCAATAAATAATAATTTACAATGGGGTGGTGATGGTTCTTGTGGCAAATCCAACACTGCAGTAGGTTACCCAAACTTGCTATGTATTTTACAGTCCAACAGAAGCATTCTTAATGTAAACATTTAGTCCCCCTAAAATTCAAAAAAGGTAACTAGACAGGAAATTAACATTTTATATTAAAGGTATAATAACACGTGAGAATAAACAATTTGCACTTGCAGGTGAGTCACGCATCAGAGGGGAGACTACTCTGTGGTTAACACACATAACTCAAAAACTAGGCATAAGATAATAAGCAAGGAGTTTAGCAGGCAGCAAATGTATGATAGACCTAAGTTGCTAGTTATTAGGCAATCTCGTTTCTGCCTGAAGTAGGTGTTTCAGCTTGAAATTTAAATATATATTTCACCTGCTTTCATTTAAAAGGTGTAGGTTTAATGACAAACAGGTAAAATTCTATTAAACTTCTTATTGGCAGACCACTCCCTCCTGATTTCTGAAACTCATTAGAGATCCATAGTATTGCTTTACTTGTCCCCAAGTGTAGTAAGTGGGATGCAGTTATAAATTTATGTCTTAACAATATTTTCCTTTTGTGATTCTTAGGATCCAGTTGATCAGGTTTCATTATAGTTTCTTATCATGATTTTTCAAGAAAAGGTCATCCGATTCTCTTGAGAGCCTTGGTTAATGGCAGCTAGTTTGTTATCATAATATAGACTACTATTTTTTGTCCAAATTTCCCCACTGCCTAATTTATTACAAAGCATATCAGTTTTATTTTACTTTGTTTCTTTTTGTGTCTAGGGATTAAACATGTCCCACTTCCTAGGATCCGAGCAGAGGTATTTCTGTAGGTAGTAAACATTGGTTTCCCATCAGAAAGTGAGCAGAGGAGATCATGGCAGAGGCATTGAGCATCCTCATTCCTCTCTCATATTATAAGCCTCCTGGGGGGGGGGGGCATTCCTTCCTTTAACCTGGGTTTCTAGACTTACCCAGTGCCCACCTGGACAACTCCCTAAGTCACCCCTCTTCTTGATGAGGCCTAACAAGGGGTTCCTGGAGAATGTCTCCAATACACTCTTTCCTCTGGTTGGCTTTTCCCTTCCTCCTTGCATGCTCAACAAGCTCTTAGTTTAGTTAACTGCTAAGTTATATTAAGGTACAGGAATCTGAGAAGGAGATAGCCTGATCATCTGTGCATTCTGCATGACTTCTGGGATTTATAAAAAGTGCCAATTCAGGAAAGATAATCATTTAAAGGTTGGAAAATTCTCATAACACACATAAAGTAAAATTGCCTTTGCTCCGTCTTTCCCAAAGCTAGTGGGGGAAAGTGGCCTGACATATAACCACACCTTTCTTTTATAATGGCTTCTGGCTACTGCCACTAAATTGATTTGAACTCCCAATAAGCCCATAAGGCAAAGCCAATCTATCTCATTGGTGGTCCTCCTCTCTTCTGGTGACTCTACCAAGCATGATGTCCTAGTGACTGGCCTCTTGAGAGAATTTTGATATTTTACTTGAATGACGTATTAATTAAACATTACTTATGACCATTGCTATGTGTTGGAATTGACTGAGTAGTACTTTACTGCAAAAAAGGGTCTGAAAGCAAAATACACAAATTCTCTTCACTCAGGGGAATGTGTATGTGTGTTTCTCTACACAATATGTGATATGATACATAAATAAGAAGCAACTCATTTTATAGCAAAAGAGAATCCTGGGTTCCATATTCTCCAAATCATAATTTAAAATTTGAAAGCTTTAAAATTTGACTCACCAAAACATCATATTTTGATCATTTTAGGATTAAAAATTTTATTAAATGCTTTAATTTTTATATGGTTCATGTGTTCTCTGTTGTAATTTTGTTATATGCCTGTGTCAGTCTGGGTAGACTAGAGAAACAGATTCATAGACACTCACATGTGTATATACAAGAGCAATTGAATATTGAGAAAACATCCCAGCCCAGTCCAGACCAAATCCAAAAGGCTGATATTAGCCCATATATTCAATTCCAATCTATAAAGTTATTTTCAGACTCATGGAACACATCCAATGATGTCAAGTGCAGGATGCTCACAGGTTACTGGGTGGAAAGTCTTGTGGATTCAGTGGTATTGTAAGCATCTCAGTGCTGGCAGGGGTCTCCATGTGGCTTCTCCATCTCCCAGGGCTCTGGTTGCCTCAGGATAGGTCCATGTGGCTTCTCCTCAGGGAAGTCTCACAGGGAATGAACAGAGAGGGAGAGTGTCTCCCACCTCCAAGGAGGAAATAAAGGAGTTCCCAGAATTCTCAGGAGAAGGGCATGCCCACACAGAGGCCTCATTGGGTATCTCCTGATTGACAGGTGAGGCTCCACCCCTACACTCTTAATTCTCAAATTGACACCACATTATGTAACTACCACAATGCACAATAACATTTGTAGTTATTCAAGGATTTAAAGGAGAAACCAAAACCATTTTATATTTGATCAAATTGCATCAAGGATAGTAATTATGAAGATAGGAAACTTGAACAGGAAGAGAGGCAAATCCCAACTATCTGCTTAAGACAATTGTAAATCCTCGCTGTGATGAGACATGGAGCTGTTTTATAGATTATTGTCACATAGATTAATGTGATAAATGTATCTGATTTACAGCATTATCCTTTCTGTTAAGTGCTTTATCTTGATAGTAGAGTTCCTTTCTAACTTCCCAATATGAATATTTTGCTCTCTGTAGATTTCTCACAGTCATACTTCCTTTTCCTTAAAATCAAAACCCACAAACATTTCAGGGATAATAAGAGACCCTTGTATGCTTGATTTAAAGAAATTCTCACTCATACTGAACATTCAAACTGGATGACACTCTAAACAAACACTTTTGTGTTTGGGGGCTGTATGCCTTGCCTATGTTCTGTTTTTGACTTAGAATGTTTTCCCCATCTCTTTTCCCAAGTGAATATCTTCACTTCCTTTAACACACTGATCAATAGTTTTCACTTCTTGTAAAATTCTTTCAAAACCACTGAGTCAGCACTTCTGTTATTTACTAAGTATTTATAGAACGAAAATGATTTACTGTCTACATATTAATCTTCCTGTCTGTAATTGAACTCTGAACTCCATTTGCATGTCTGTTGCCAATTTTCTTTCATTAGTTTAGATGTTTACCTGTCACATCTTCCACTTGGAATATCCCTGGTGGTGGGAGTAAGGAACCATGGAGACACATGGGTTAAGCATTGGACTGCCATCCTTAAGGTTCAGCAATTCAAATCCAGCAGCTGCTCGGTAACAGGAAGATGCAGCCATCTACTTCCATAAAGATTTAAAGCCATGGAAATCCTATGGGGAAGTTGTGGTCTGTTCTAGAGGGTTGCTGAATCAGAATCAACTTGATGGCAGAGATGTAGGATGTTTCCCTTTGTCTACCTCTTAAAATTGACATAGATTCTTTTTAGACTCATTATGAAGTGAAATTTCATGAACATAGGTCATCCCTCATCTCTTTTTCCTTAAATTCATTTCCTTAGATCTGTTATATTTGATCACTTATGAAAAGGTCATATTAAACAGTCTACAAAGCTAGTGATCTCCAGGTGGTCTTTCGGAACTAGGTCATCTATTCACCAGGAGAGGGTTGGTAAAAGTGTTCCTGTTGTGTATTTCCTACAGAGATGTTCTGATATGCCTCCATAGCTAACTAAAACACTTGGTTTAAAAGTGAACCTTAGGTTTCAGCATAACCTTGATGGTATAATTTTTTTACCTAATTGCTTCATAAAGTCTGTGACAAAAATTTAATTGAAAGTGGAAAGTTAACCACTATGCCAAAGTTTAGTCACAAATTGTGACCCCTGAACTTTTTAAAATAAGATTTCCCTTACGGGATTTCAGGGAAAGTTAAGTATAATTTCAAAAGGAAGTATGATTAGTTTGCTGTAGCGCATTAGATAGGATTAAATAGTTGTGGGATGCTAACTAATTTTTCTTACACCTGAATTGTTTACATTTCATTGACCGGTGATGAGAAACATATTTGTAAGGGGAAAACTACACTAACCCTGTTATTTTTAGTTCTGTAATTCTTCCCATTACTACAGCATGCCTTTTCTATGCCCTCCCCTTTTTGTCATTCTCGGACAGTGTTCTCATACAGTGATCAATTTCTAATTTGTCATCCCGAATAACCATTAGGGGAATAGACAAAGTTGCAGCATATGTGCCCTAATAGATTTTCTTTGAGGTTAATAGTAGTGAATGTCTCATTGTATTTTACCAAGTTTATTTAAAAGTAATGGATAGATCTTATTCACACTGCTATATATTTTTTATTTAAAAAATGGAAATAATAAAGTGTGACACTGTATAATATGTCTCTGTAAGGGTGGGGAGAATAGGAAAATAAACTTGCTGAGAACTTAGGTTTGGTGGTGGTTGTGGTGTTATGTGCTCTTGAGTCAGTTATGAATCATACTCAAACGCTGCCCTGTCCTGCACCATCCTCACAATTTTTCTTCTGTTTGAGCCCATTGTTGCAGCCACTGTGTCAATCCGATGGTCTCTCTTTTAGGTTGACTCTCTACTTTAGGGAGCATGATATCCTTTTCCATGGATTGGTCTCTCCTGATAACTTCTCCAAAGTATGTGACACAAAATCTCACTGTTTTGGCTTCTAAGGACCATTCTATCTGTACTTCTGCCAAGACGGATTTGCGTGTTCTTTTGGCAGCCATGTATTTTCAACATTCTAACAACACCATAATTCAATTGCATCAATTCTTTGGATTCCCTCATTTAATGTCCAACTTACATATGCATATGAGGTGATTGAAAAATACCATGGTCAAGTGCACTTTAGTCCTCAAAGTAAGATCCTTGCTTTTCAACACTCTAAAGAGCAATTGTGTAGCAGGTGTACCTAATGCAATATATCATTTGATCTTTTGACTGCTGCTTCTGTGAACATACATTGTGGATTAAATTGCTCACGTTTCTTCACTTAATAATATAACAATATATTCCTATTTTCCCACTTTTCTCCATTAATTTATTATTTTGAAACATAAATTAAAGGAAAACTTGGCATTGCATCTTATGTATGTATCTAAATTAATTTATTGAATATTCATGATTATTTAGTTTTATTTATCTATTTTACATGGTTACATTTTAACATCCTTACAGATGTGTAAGATCATTTTTCCTGTATGAAATCTGAAGCCTTGATCTGTCCTCTAAAGACTATAAACTCTGGCAACATCTTCATTTGAGTGCTACCAGCTAATAAATTGTACACCCAAAACAAAACTTGTTTTTCTCACCCAATTCCAAAATTGTCCTTCTTCCACCTCAGTAAGAAGTCTTAATTATTTCCTAAGAACTATAATAAAAGCCCATATATTATACTTTATTTTTCTTTCTCCTTCCAAACTCCCAATTCAGTTTATCAAAATATTTTATTGAATCAGGTTTCAGACACACCCTTAATCTGCAGTTTACAGTAATCTCATCTAGAACTATTCTTTTCCAGCTATTCTTCCTCTTGATTCTTTCCTGTTCACCTAATCATTATTGCTATCCTTAATTCTTCACAGAGAAGCTGTGAGAGCTTTTAAGACCATAATCTAACCATGTTACTCTCTGTTTAACGACATTTCAGTATTATGTAATAAAATTGAATGCTTTTCCATCCTCAACAGAGTCCCATCTGATCATGTGCTGACTAGCATCCTTAATCTCTCTACTACTGCCCACCTCTGCTTTCACTGCATTTACACTAAACCATGTATAGATGGTTCTTTCTGCTCTGGTCTTTTGAAATGCTTTCCCATCAGAACCTGGCAGACTCTCCCTCTTTCATCATCTCCCCTCAGAAGCGTGTCAGCCCTGGTGTGACAAAAGTCCTTAAGTTCCTTTTAAAAAGATCTCCACATTTCGTTCCTTCGTGGTGTGAATATCCCTTCTTTTTTTTTTTAATTAAAAGATCATTTTATTGTGGACTTGTACAACTCTTGCTACAATCCATACTTTGATTGCATCAGGTGTATTTGTATATATGTTGCCTTCATTCTTTTCTGGACATTTACTTTCTATTTAGCCCTTGGTATCAGCTCCTCTTTTTTACCCCCTTTCTACCTCCCCCTGAAAATCCCTTGATAGATTATATCTTATTATTATTTTCATATCTCACACCAACCACTATCTCCCTTCCCCCATGTTTTCTGTTGTTCTTCCCCCTGGAGAGTCAGTTTCCCCTTTCTCCGTTCCTCTCCCCTACTTCCCCCTACGCCTCTGGTACAGCTATTTCCACAGGACTCCTATTCCTGGATTCCATGTGTTGTGAGCCCCCATCTATTCTCTATACCTGTGTACATGCTCCTGTCTACTCTGAGTTGAGAAGCAGCACTGGGGTCATGATAGTTGGGGGTGAGATATCCTCAAGGAACCAGAAGAATGTTGTGTGTTTCAATGGTTCTTTATTGCACCCTATTTGACTCATCCCTTCCCTGTGTCCCCTTTGTGGGGAGATAGTTTCATTGTCTACAGATGGGATTTGGGTCTCTGCTATAATTCCCCTCATTCTCAACAATATGCTTTTGTTTGTTTGTTATGATCCTTATTACCCAGTCCCAATGACTCCTCATGATTACACCAGTGGTGTGCTTCTTACATGTGGACTTGTTGCTTCTCTGCTGAATGGCCACTTGTTTAACTTCAAGCCTTTAAGACCCCAGACACTATATCTTTTAATAGCCATGCACCATCCACCGTCTTCACCACATTTGCTTATGCACCCTTTTTGTCTTCAGTGATTGTGTTGGGAGGGTGAGCATCTCAGACTGCTGATTTGTTAGAACAGTTTTCTTGTATTGAGGGAGGGTATGAGCAAAGGCCCGAAGTCTGTCCACTACCTCAGTGTATTGCATTATGAATATATGTACATAGGCCAATACCACAGGCCAACACCTCTATTTTTGTTGATTAATGTAATTACATATGTACACCACTATGCTTATACCTCTGTCCACTCCTTTGCTTCTTAGGTCCTTCCTCTGTTTCCTTTTCCCTTCCTCTTGCCCCACCATGTCTCTTACTTTTTCATTTTTTACTATATGTTTCCTCATGAGAATGAAAACTATATGAAAGCAAAGAAAAGATCTTTATTATCTTGCTCACTCACCTCTCTATCGCTTGTATTTAGTATAGTAGTGTTTGCCACATAATGGAAATGATATATTTACTGAAACCAACAACGCTATCAAATTGAAACCAAACTGAAACCAAACTCAATGCTATCAAATTGATTATGACTTGTAATAACCGTTTAAAATAGAGTAACATTATCCCTATTTGTTTCTGATGCTGGAAGTCTTCACTGAAAGCCTCCTCTTCCACCCATAGAGAGCTAGTGGGTTGGAACTCTCGACTTTGTAGTTAGCAGCCCAAGGCATAGCCTGCTTCACTAACAGAGTCCTTCATATTTACTAATGGAATAAAGCTATGAAGATTTACTTACTATAAATTCAGTAAGTGCAATTTCTGGACCAAAATAATTTAAATAAAAGTGTTTTTTTTATTTAATAACCCCAGATACCAATCTACCTTATCATTGACATTATATGACAAAATTGTTCCTAGGTTGTTCCTCTGTTTCCTTTTCCCTTCCTCTTGCCCCACCATGTCTCTTACCACCCCCACCATTGATGCATATGCAAATTTTGTTTGGACCATTCTGCACAAAATAGTCAATTGTTTAATATTTATATTGGTGTCTACTAATGAAAATAGTGCATTTTGAAGTTTAAGAAATCTTTATCAGAAGGCATGGCTACTCCTGTTCTACTAGTGTGGGCCACATGGGAGGGGGTTCCCCCCAGAAAAACTGTATTGCGCTGGGAGAAGCATACAGCTGTGAAATTTTGTTTCCTGCTTGGGGAAAAAAGCCACAGAAATGGCTGTGATGTTGAACATAGCTTACAAGGACAGTGCTCAAACAGGAGAAATGTTGATTGATGTGTTGTGTTGGATGTCTGGCAACTTCCTGAATGGATGAAAATGTCGATCTGTAAATTATTTTGAGTTTGCTCCACCAGGTCGAACTGTTAATCAAGCTTTCTATTTAGAGGTTCTGAAAAGATTGCATAAAAGTGAGTGACTAGTTTTGTGCCACCACAACAATTCACTTGCGCACACAATCATCTCAGAACACCAATTTTGGGTGAAAAAACAAAAAAAAAAATAGCATCCCTTTCTTGCCCCACACACCTTAATCACCTGATCTTATTCCATGCGACTTCTCTTTGTTTCCACAAATGAAGAAAGACATGAGAGAACAGTGATTTGAAGATGTAGAAGGGGTGAGGAAAAAAGTGAGTGAGGTGCTGTCAGCCATCCAAAGAGATGAGTTTGAAAATGTTTCCAAGACTGTAAAAGCAGATTTGACAAAAGTATTAAGTGTAATGGAGAGTATTTTGAAAGTGATAAGGTTGTTTTGTAAAATTAAATGCATAGCTTTAGATTGAGGTGGGGATTGCCCTCATGGGGGGTGGGAACCCCCTCATATATCTGATCACTTCTCAAAGCAAAGGCAGAAAGATTGAGGACACATTTGTTTGGAATCTCTTAGGAACCATGCTGTGAAGTTCTGGTGGTGTAGTAGTTATGATTTGGGCTGTGATCTGCATGGTCAACAGTTTGAAATCACCAGCAGCTCCATGATAGACAGACTGGGCTTTCTACTCCTGTAAATAGTAACAGTCTTGGAAACTGACAAGGGATAGCTATAAGTCAGCATTGACTCAATGTCAATGAATTGGGTTTTGTTCATTTGTTTGAGGGATTATACTAAGTATCTACATTTGTTAGGTTATGTGGTCCTCACTGTAGCCCTATAAAAATTGTTATCTACCTTTTCAGACAAGGACACATCTCCCAAGAGGTTCCACAGAGCTAATTACATTACAAAATTGAAATCTACACTCAAGTCTGGCTGATGCCAAGACCCAGAACTGCGAACCCAAAGTGTATACCTATTATCCAACCTTGCTGAAACTTACTAAGCAATGTCATTCCTTTAGAAAGTTTGCACAGGCTGAAATGATCTTTACTGTCTGAAGGAAAGTTTTCCCAGAAATGAAAAGGGAATAAACTATATCTGTAAGAATCTATGTCATCATTTACATAGAAAAAGAAATAATGAAATACTGATGAAAGGTTCAACAAACTTTGTATTAATGTCCAAAATACCCAAGTTATTATAATGAGCAAAGATAGAATCTATATTATCTTCCAGAAGTGTTTACATTATCAAACTTGTCTGCTGACTTAAAGAAATGTAAAGCTTTCTTTATTCCAAGTGTGTTGTAGAGAAAGCAGAGAAACCTTGAAAACAATACATCATGTGCAATTTACCTTACATAATCAAAACTGTGAATTTTTATTTGTGTGTAAGTATGAGTTAATCACAAAGAGGGCTTACCCTGAACCATGAGATGAGGTCAAGTGCTGTTAAGTGTATATACATATATTAATGACCTTTTAATCATTTTTATTCTTTAATTCAGAACAATTACAAAAAGGCTCATGAGATTGTTAATTTTATGTTGTAACAGATTGGGTTTGAAGCAGACAGTAATATTTCACCCCCAAAAGTTTTATTTGTGATTTTTTTAAATGAGGAAGGGGCGTTCTCGTTCTTTAGGGTAACGAGAGAATTCTCTCCAGTTGGAGAGAATTAAGCAAATCTTAGTCAAGAGACTATTTTTAGGAAACTGATTTATAAGGGTCACCATGAGTTTGAACAATAGATGCAAATGAAAATAATAATGAGATACCATCTCACACTGTCATTGATCGCAAAGTTAAAATAACAGAAAATTACAAATGCTGGAAAGGGTGTAGAGAGATTGGAACTCTCATATATTGCTGTTAGGACTGTGAAACTCCGCAACCACTGTGTGGAATTATATGGTACTTCCTAAAACAATGGGCGTGGAAATGCCATATGACACAGAAATCTCTTTCCTTGGTATCAGCCCCAAAGAAATCAAAACTCTAGCAGGAATGAATACATGCACACTAATGTTCATCACAGCACTATTCAAAGTAGCAAGATGATGGAAATGACTTGAATGGAGAAGTAAACCTTGGTATATTAACACAATGGAATGTTGCACATTACTAGAATGTAATGATGAAACCGAAAGATATAAAGCCATTGGAGGGTTTGGAAGACATGCTGGGTGAAGAAAAATCACAAAAGGGCAAATACTGTATAAGCCCTGAGTTATAAATCAAAGAATCAAGATAAAGGTTGTTTATACCAAAAGAAATAAAACTGATGGTTACCGATAGGGAAGGTGAAGCAACAGGCTAAACGGTAGGCAGGTATTGGCTAAAATGAAAGGGAAGATCATATTCTATAAGAAGAAGAAGAAGAAGAGAGGAACATGAAAAAAAAAGAATGACTGAGTAAGCTAACTGGAGATTTGGTAAATTGTTTAATTTGTTGGATTCTCGAATCCAAAAAATGATGATCTGATATATAAATCCCCACCAAATACTCTATTAAATGTTAGAACAAAATAAACTGAGCTTCAAAATCTCCCTTGTTCACTCATGGTGGACAGCCACATTGGTGTTCATGAGACTACATTTGAATACTCAGGTTTCTCTTCAGATCGTATAAATCGTTTGCCTTTTACTAAAGGTTTCTGTAGAGAGTCTATTCCAGGCTGCCATGATAGACTAAGATTTTAAGAGCATTAGAGATGCAGGCCTTCTTTCAATGCAAACTTTTTTGACACTGCATGACTCATTTTATAAATCAAGCTCAGCTAATGTATCATAATAATTCAAGTGGCAGCCTACGGGCAATTTCAAAAAGGGTATTTTTAATAATTTTACACTAAAAAAAGTACTATCCTAATATCAATTATGAGGAAATAATTCAAATTATTGAAAATTTTAAGTGATTCAATCAATTTGCCAAATCTTAGAAATGATAGTATTTTTTAGGATTTAAGGTATTTGCTCTTCTTTCCATATGTGTCCTGAACATAATAAATAAGAAAATATAATTTATAAAGGAAGAGCACATCATCTTCATTCCTAATAAAGCAGGAACTTGTTGTTTTATATTCATAGTGAGGAGGGTTCCCGATCCTGGACCATATAATTAGCAAAGGGATGGGGTCAGAACTCTAGGGGCCGAGTCTGAATAAAAGATATGCAGCTAAGAGCCTGAGTTTAGGTGGTGTCCTGGGTTTCTTTCTGTTGTGCATCAGACCTTTCTCTTTTCTTCTGCAAAAGGTCTCAACATGCTGGCACTTAAAAATAACAGTAGGTTACCAATTAGGCTGCTAAACACAAGGTCATCAGTTTGAAACTACTAGCTGTTCTGAGAAAGAAAGATGTGGCTTTCTGTTCCTGTAAAGAGTTACTGTCTGGGAAATCAAAAGAATTTTTATATCCTACAGAGTTGCTTTGAGTAGGAATAAGCAGTAAGCTTCCGCCTTCACATTGTCATCTTATAAGGGGCCCCGGTTAAAATGTTTGATTGCTAACCTAAAGGTTGGCAGTTTTAACCTACCTTCTGGAGAAAAGGGTGAGACAGTCTGTTTCCATGCCAATTTCTGATCTTAAATGTCCTGTGCCAAGTTCTACTCTTTCTGATATTGTAGCTGTGAGTTGGAATCAGCTTGACATCAGTGGGTTATGGATATATGATTTTTCCCAATGTATATGTTATTCTAGTTACACTGCATTTGAAGATTCTGCTGAAGTTAGTTGCTTAGCGCTTCCCAAGGAAATCTCAAGGCACACTTACATCTTAGATGGGAACAACCAAGAGAGGTCTGGGTGGCGCTTCATTAAAATGAAAAGTCTCGAGCACCTGCTCTTTGGGGCCAGGGTCGGTGGTGGTAGTGATAATGTAGAAAATGTCCTTTTATTTTCTTCATGTTTGTTGTTATTGTAGTTGTTATGTCCCCTTAAGTCAGTTCTGACCCATAGCAACCCTATGTTAAATCAAATATATAATCTATACTAATTTACACATTTGACGGGTTATTCTTTTATCTAGAAACAACTATTTTTTTGTAAAAGAACAAGCTATGTCTACATTTATTACTCCATCAGAGTTTTTCTTCTCCCCAGAAGTGTAATTAAAGTTAACTCTGAAAGACAAAGCACTTTCTCTGCCATACTTCCTGCTCCCTGGGTCATAGAGCCAGAAGATCCTGCAGCCATTTCTTATCCGGCCTTCTTTGCTTCTTTTACATCTTTCACTTTTTTTCAGCAACACTGTGCCACCAATCATCATACATACCCGACCTTTCTTTCTTGGTACAGATTACCACCTGGAACAACTTTTCCCCAGATATCCAATGGGCAAACTCCTTCACCTTCTCCAACTCTCTTATCAAATCTCACCACTTTAAGGGTATTTATATTGGCTACCCTGTTTGAGAGAGTAACTATCCCTCACTCCTCATCACAATCTGGGTTTGTTTGTTTTTTTAATCATGTATTTGGAGGATTTACAAATATCATAATATTTTATAGTTCAATCACATCAAACAGTTTTATAGAATTGCTGCCACAGTCAGTTTCAAACATTTTCTTTCTTCTTGAACTCCTGGATATCAGCTCTCCTTTTTGCCCTCCCTCCCTTCCCCACCATACCCCCCAGGAACCCTTTTTAAAATTTATTTATTTACCCATATCTCACACATCCGATATATCCACATCCAGTATATTCACATACAATTCTGTTGATCTATCCTATTGAATGGGGTTAGTCAGTCATCAATACTATCAGCTCTCTATTCCCTCCTCTGCCAACCCTCTCTTCCTATACCTCAGGGAACCGTTACTCCTGGTTACTATTGCTGAAGGGTGATCTATTGTGGCTTTTTTGTGTTATATGATCTTAAGTATACAGATTAACCTATGAAAATCTGACATGATTAATGAAGTAAAACAAACAAAAACCATAATAGTATAGGGGGGTATATTAAAGAACTAGAGGATAATTATGTGGTTCATCAGTGCTATACCACAGCCTGGATTTATCATCCCTTCCATGTGGCCCTTCTGAGAGGGGTTTTCCATTTATCTTACAGGTGGGCTTTGGGTCTCCACTATATCCACATCCTTTCACATCAATTTAGTTGCTTGTTTTTCAACTTCTGATACTTTTCCCGGCACACAGGTTGGTATGCTTCTTCCATGTGGGCTTCATTTCTTCCCTACTAGATGGCCTCTTCTTTAACTACAAGTTTTTCAGACAGCCCCACGCTATATATTTTAATATCTGGGCACCTTCACCACATTTGCTTATACACCCATTTTGTCTTCAGCAATCATGTTAGGAAGGTGATAATCATACAATGCTACTTTATTAGAACAAACCACTGTTCTTGTACTGACAACAGCCTCAAACTCCATCTGCTTCCTTGTTGCATTTGCATATATATATACACATACATAACCAAATCCACATATATTTATATATTTACATATGCAGGAGTACCAAAAACAAAAAACAGAAAAAAGCTCCACTGGGTGGAGCTTTTGTAATGTGCATTTTTCCTGCTAGGTGAGCATTGAGCAACTGGCTCTGAGTTTAGTGTACTCAGTGGCTTCTCCTGGGAAGGTTCACTCTGGTCACAGTGAATTTTTTCATGAAAGCAGTTTCGCTTTATGTGATGGCTGATTTAAGAGAACAGCATGTGGCAGTGAAATTTTTGTTTCCTGCTCAAGAAGATGATGCAGAAACTGTTATGAGGTTGAACACAACTTACAAGGATAGCACTATGGGGAAAACTCAAGGGTATGAATGATTTTCTTGCTTCAATAAAGGTAAAATTTTATTGATGATAATCCTTGTTCAAATATCCATCAACTTCCCAAATGGACAAAAATCTTGACATGTAGTACACTTGTCATTCATTCCACCGGATCAGACTATTAATCATGCTTTCTATTTAGAGGTTCTGAAAAGATAGTATAACAATATTCAGTAAAAAACGGCCTGATTGTGGCAGACAGGGGACTGATTTTGCCATCAAAACAATGCACCTGCTCACCCAGCCATCTCAGTGCATCAGTTTTTGGCAGAAAACAGCATGATTTTTTTGCCCCATGCACCTTACTCACCTGACTCGCTCTATGTGACCTTTTCTGTTTCTAGGAATGAAGAGGGACATGGAAGGACAGTAGTTTGCCAAAGTAGAAGAGGTGAAGGAAAAAACAAAACAAAACGAGGGTGGTGCTGTCAGCCATCCAAATAAATGAGTTTGAAAAATGTTTCCAAGAATGTAACCACAGATTTGACAAATGTGTTAAGTGTAATGGAAAGTACTTTGAAGGCAATAAAGTTAATTTGTAAAAATATTTAAATAGATAGCTTTTTAAAAAAAATCCATTTGGGGGTGGGCATCCCCTCATATGTGTGTGTGTGTATGTGTGTTTCTTCTTCTTTTTCTTTTTTCCCCCTCCTGTATTGCTATCATGTTTAGTAGGACATGGGCTATGTAACCCTAAAAGAAAGTAGGGCTGTACTGATGGTTTATAGCATGTCCTGCTCTCTATTTAACAGAGAGATATTCATCTGTCTTTGCCAGGATCCGTGTAAGCCGTGTGTGTGTGTGTGTGTGTGTGTGTGTGTGTGTGTGTGTTTGCGCTTATCTGTACAAGATAGGCAGGATAAACAACTTTAAGGAGGCAGCGAATAGACCAACAGTTCCTGGGGGGAAGAGTAGGGGAAGAAGTGGGGAGGGTGAATGGTGAACCAATAACAAAGGGTATAGGGAAATTAGTAAGGGCTCTCAAATTGATGGTCAGGAGGGTGCAGCTTTTCTGGTCATGTTTGAGCAATCAAATTCTATCTGAGAAGAATTACTGAGAGGTGAACAATGGGTAAACCTCTTTGGGTGTTTTTAATTTGATCAGTTCAGCTTTTTTTCTTTTTTTTTTTACCTTATTACTTAGCATCACTCACTGATTATTCCAACTCCTACTACTTTATATATACAGCTCCATCTTTCTCCCTTGGGAGTGCCTGTTATATTTGAATGACAGACTTTGCAGTTACCATTTTGATACTTACTACACAATGCCACACTACTTACTATGCATAGTGTTTTACGTGTTGTTTCATTCCAAAGCCATAAATTAATTCCATTGAGGACAATAACATCTTTTTAAAAGTTCATTGAAATTTTTTAGTATCATTAACAGTTTGCAAAAGCACATTTGTTGAGTCACCTCCAGTTCATATGATCTTACAGAATGAGTGTTGCCTAGTCTTGTGCTAGTTTCCTGATTGTTTGGCATATATTAGGTATTCATAATATATTTGTCCAATGAGAACAAGTACTATTAATTAATTGACAAACTGGCTCTATGCTAATGATTGATAAATAGGCACCGTTCTTCTTGATCTCCTTGATAATCTGCTCCCTTTATCCCATCCCTCCAACCCCCATTTTGTGTGTGTGTGTGTGTGTGTGTGTGTGTGTATATACAAAAAATGGAATATTTTTCAAAGCTATGTATTTAAAATTTTTACAAAACAGCCATGTTGCCTTCAAAGTACTCCCATTGCATTTAATACATTTGTCAAATCTGATATTTCATTCTTATAAACATTTTTCAAAGTCATTTGTTTAGATGATCAACAGCAACTCCTTAATTTTTTCCCTGACCTCTTCTATGTTGTTAAATTGTTGTACTGTCATGTCCCTCTGCATTCACAAAAACAAAAAGAAGTTGCATAGAGTGAGGTTAGATGAATAAGATGTGTGGGGCAAGAGAGACATGCTATCTTTTGCCAAAATTGGTGTACTGAGATGGCTGGGAGAACGGGTGCACTGTCTTGGTGGTAAAACCATTTCCCTATCTGCCACCAATCTGGCCTTTTTTGTTGCACACTGTTATGCAATCTTCTCAGAACCTGGTGGAATGAATTCCAAATGCACTAGGAGTTGACAGGATCAACCTTTCGGGAAGTTGCCTGGCATCAGAATGAGGTTTGTCATCAATTGATATTTCACCTTTTTTGAAGTGAGAAAACCACTCATGCACTTGAGTTTTTCCCATAGTGCTGTCCTTGTAAGTGTGTTTGACATCACAACAGTTTCTGCAGCACTTTTTTTTTCCTACCAGGAAATAAAATTTCACAGCCACATTCTGTTCTCTTAAATCGGTCATCAATGAAAATGAGGTTTGAACAAAACTGCTTTCACGAAAACCCTCCTAGGTGACAACACTGGGTGCAATAAGTCAGAGCAAGAGTTGCTCGATGCTTGCCTAATGGGAAAAATGCATACCCAGAAAGCTCCACTCCGCTCAGCGTAGTTCTGTTTTATGGGGGGTACCCCTGTGTATGTGTGTGTGTGTGTGTTGCCATATCTTACACTATTTAATATATCCATTCACCTACAATTCTGTTGTGCACTTCCCTTGAGTGGGATTATACAGTCAAAATTGCTAACAGCTGCCCCTTCCTCGCGCCCCTACATCCTCAGGAAACCATTACTCCTGTTACGCTTTCTGGGGATTAACTATGTTGGCTTTCATGCATAAAACAATCTTGATTTTACCAATGGCCATTCACAAGTGTAAAAAGATTACACTTGTGAATGAGGTAGAACTGAAAGTGTTTAATAGTAAGGGGAGGAAATAAGAAAGAACTAGAGCAGTGGTTCACAACCTTCCTAATGCTGTGACCCTTTAATACAGATCTTCATGTTGTGGTGACCCCTCAATTTAAAACTATTTTTGTTGCTACTTCATAACTGCAATTTTGCTACTGTTATGAATTGGGTGACCCCTGTGAAAGGGTCATTTGACCCACAAAGGGGTCACAACCCACAGGTTGAAAACCGCTGAACTAGAGGATAATTTTGTGTTTCATCGGTGCTATACTGCACCCTGGATATATCATCTCTGACTTTTGGTCCTTCTGATAGACTGTCCAATTGTCTTACAAGTGGGTTTGGGTCTCTACTACATCCAGACTCCATCATATCGATTCAGTTGCTTAATTTTGACCTTCTGTTTTTTCTTGTCGACACTTCTAAGTTTTGTTGCTTTCTTCACTCCATTTCTTTTTTCTTTTTGTAACTGGCATTTTATTGGTTGTTTTGAGATCAATACAGAGACATTATGAACAATTTGTACACAATCTTTAGTGCATTCACCCCATTTCTTTGTGCACCCATTTTGTCTTCAGCATTTGTGTCATGAGGGTAAATTCTACAATGGCACATTGTTAGAACAGACTATTCTTGTACTGAGATAAGATTGAGTAACGACCCAAAGTTCACCTGCTTCCTTGCTGTATTTACAGATACACATATATTAACAAATACACCTAAATTTATATAGTTAAATATTTACCTTTCTCTCTCTCTTTATATATCTATGTCTATACCTATAAATAAAAATTTCCTTCCTTCTTCTTTCCTCTTTTGTTTATTTCTTTTCTCCTGACCAACTATCATGTTTATCCATCATTCACATCTTAGTAATTTCTCTCAGATGCATTTTGATTGGTCAAACACTACCAGAAGTTCTACATCCTCCTTGCCATCTAATTTAGAACCCTTACTATTCCCCTGTCCCTGATATAAATTGCTCACTGCTCATGTCCCCCCACCTCCTTCCTCCCATGCACCC
>NW_022107407.1:3161262-3173821 GCF_000313985.2 Echinops telfairi
GAACCATCGAGCCTGCTACTGTTTCCTTGGGATTGCTTATCCTGCCTGTCTTGTGTGGATAGAAACTGAAGAAAGAAAAAGAGAGAGAGAACAGAAAAAGAGAAAGACCGTATAAAAAGACCAAGTCTAACTAGCTTCCTAAACCAGAATAGATGAGTATCTCTCTGTTAATGGCAAGAAAGGCCTGTTATAATCCATCAGCGCAAACCCCTTTTCTTTTAGGGTTCCATATCCAAGGACCCACTTACCTAACAGCTCACATATCCTTTTAGTTCAAGAAGTGCACATCATAAAAGTCCCAATTGCTCTTACTGAAGTCAGGGATGGTGTGGCCTAGAGCCACCCTCCCTGCCATCCCTTCATTGCACCTTTATATTTTTACTGTGGCCCCTTTGTGAGTATCCCCCACTTAGTTCAGAGGTGGTGCCAATTGCTGGCCCTAGACTCAGTCGTTTACAATTGGGATTCCTCCAGGACTTTGAGGCTTCACTCCCATCGCTCTCCTCTTGGCCTGCCCCCTTGTGGGTGGGTCATACAAGCCTCTCTCCCAGAATTGTAGTATCTATAGGGCCTTCCTGAATAGCACTGCTGTCTTGGTTGGGGACATCCTGTCTCTAGCTGATGCTCCCTCTGCAGTCATCTCTGGAATCAAGCTGCTTTGAGCAGACACATCACTCTCAAGGATTGACACACTGAAATGAGGTCTACTCTTGGTCTTCCTTTCATGTGGAGACATAAACAATACCAACCCCTTGGGTGGATTAGTGTCCTGGTTCCCCATTGCTGTCATTTTTCTTCTCCCATTCTTCTGTGGGCTGTAAAGGCATATAAGAAGGGAGGAAAAAATGTCTTTCAGCATAGATCGTATCTGCTTTTTTTTTTTTAATATGCTGTAAGTATCATTTGTCAGAGGATCTGGTTCTCAGCCCAGAAATTATGTGTTATGTGCATTTTCCCTTATGCCCTTTCTGTTATTTGTAGTTACCTCAGGGGACTCATGTTTATTTGGCTTTTTGTGCTTGGCTAACTTCACTCAGCATAATATCCCTCAACTCTTTCCACACAATGAAGTTTTCTTATTTTCATCACTGTTTTCTTAGGCATGTGTGTATTCCAATGTGTATATACCAGAGTTTTTTAATCCATTCATCCACTGATGGAAATTTTGGCTATTTCTAATTTTTTGCATTAGTGAACTGTGCAGAGATGAACATTGGAGAGCAGATGCCTGGTCTTGGTCTGTTTCTTATTTCTTTTGGGTATATGCCCAATAGTGGAATTGTTGGGTCATTGGGTAACTCAATTTCCATCTCTTTTAGGAGTAGCCAAAAAGCTTTCCACAGAGGCTGTACATATATACAAGACCACCAGCAGTGAATGAGAGTCCATATCTTAACACATCCCCTCCAACATTTGTTGGTTTCTGATATTTTGAATTGGTCTATCCTTGTGGGTATGGTGGTATCTCATGGTTGCTTTAATTTTCATTTCCTGGATAGCTAATGATCAGGAACTTTTTTCATGTTTATTGGCCATTCAGGTTTCCTCTTAGTGATTCTCATATTCAAGGCCTTTGCCTACCTCCTCAGAGGGAAATTCATTTTATTCTTAATGTGAACATGCTGGATTCTGTAAATTTTAGTAATAAGCCCTTTGTCTGATATGTCATTACTAACATCCTTTTCCAGTCTCTTATTACTTTGTTGCTGAAGTATTTTGATGTACACAAATATTTTATTTTTAGTATGTTCCACTCCTCTATTTTATCTACCCCTGAGTATGTATTCTTCCTCATTTCCACTAGTCCATATTCTCTGTGCTGAGGTTCTTAGCTTTATCCCAATTTTTTCATTGATGATCTTTATTGTTTGGGATTTTACCTGGAGGTCTGTGATCCACTGTGTTAGTCTGGGTAAACTAGAGAAACAAATCCACAGAAACTCATATATGTATAAGAGTTTTATAAATAGGCTAAGTGAACATTCAGAAAACATCCCAACCCAGTCCTGCCCAAGCCCATAAGTCTGACTTAGCCCACATGTCCAACACCGATCTACAAAGTCCTCCTCAAATTCACAAACACACACAGTGATGCTGAATGTAGGAGGATCACAGGCCAGTGGGTAAAAAGTCTGAGTCTTTGAAACTTACCATCAGTTTTATAGAGTAATTCAATTGATTTCTGATTGTTGATCTTGTATCCTGCCACTCTACCATATTCCTCTATCACTTCCAATAATCCTATTGTGGAGCCTATGGTTCTCAATATATAAAATCATATCATCTGCAAATAATGATTTTTTGATTCTCCTTTCCCTAGACATATACCTTTGATATCATTCCATTGCCTTATGTTATTAGCTAGGACCTCCATTATGATGTTGAATAAAAGTGAGGACAAGGGACATCCTCATCTGGTCCCCTTTTTCTGTGAAAATGTTTTTGTCTTTTCACCATTGATTGTAAGGTTGGCTGTAGGTTTTTCATATATAGATTGTGTTATATTGTGGTAATATCCTTTCAATCCAATCTTCTTTTGTGTCTTAATTAGGAATTGGTATTGCAGGTTATCAAATGCCTTTTCTGTGTCTATTGATATTATCATTGGGTTCTTGTCCTTTTTCTTGTCTATGCAGTGGATAATGTTGATGGTTTTTCATATGTTTAACCATCCCTGCAACCCTGGTATGAATCCCACTTGGTCTTGGTGGATTATTCATTTTATATACTTCTGTATTCTATTGGCCAATATTTTGTTACGGATTTTTCCATCGTTGTTCATTAGAGATATCGGCTGATAGTTTTGTATTCTCATTGGATCCTTGCCCAGTTTTGCTATCAGTGTTATACGATATGTATAGTATGTGTTTGGGAATTTACCATCCTTTGCTATGCTATAGAAGAGCTTGTGTAGAAATAGTGTCAGCTCTTCCCTGAATGCGTTGTAGAACTGTCCTATGAATCCATTTGGGCCGGGACTTTATTTAGTTGGTAGATCCTTGATAATCTTATCAATTTCTTGTCTAGCTATGAGTCATTTCAGGTTCTTGACATCTATATGAGCTAATCTGGGGAGAGATTGTTTTTTTAAGTACTTGTGAATGTTTTCCAAGTTGTATTCATTGGAATATAGATCTTCATAGTACTGTGTTATTAAATTTTTATTTCAATATGGTCTGTTGTAATTTCCCTGTTTAATCCTTCATCCTGAATATTTATGTTCACTCCTTCCTATGTTTGTTTAGATTTACCAATGGTTTGTCGTTTCTGTTAATCCTTTGGAAGAACCAGCTTTTTACTGCATTGATTTTTTGCATCAATTTTTTTGTTTTCCCACTTGTTTATCTCCACCCTGATTTTAATTATTTCTTTTCTTTTGCTATTAGAAGCAGTATTCTGTTGATTCTGTTCCAACAGTATTGACCATAAGTCTCTCTTCCTTCTTCATATGAGTTATGTGATAACTGCCTTGCTGGATCCCATAGATTGTGGTATGTTGTATTCTCATTCTCATTAGTTTTTAGACACTTCCTGATTTTGTCTCTAATTTAGGCCAGTACCCACTCCTTTTTAAGGAGAAACTTGTTAAATCTCCAAGTATTTGCCCTTGGTGGTTTTTTTTTTTTTTCCATCTTTCTTTTGTTGATTTCCAGCTTGATCGCATAGTGGTCAGAGAAGGAAGTCTGAATCGCAGATTTAACAAATGTTTTAAGCGTAATGGAGAGTACTTTGAAGGTGGTAAGCTTGTTTTGTAAGAAAATTAAATACATAGCTTTAGGGAAAAATCAACTTTTTGTGGTACTGCCTTGCATGCTTTTCTTCTTTTTGTTTTATTTTTAAAAAATTGTTTCTGTTAGGTTTTCCAGATTATGAAGCAAAAAAAAGGAGTAGATGCATAGAGACAATAACTGTTGCAATGGTATATCAAGGAGGCTGAGGGGAATTGAGCAGCAATCAATGAATGCAGGAGGGGTCAGGGAGCATTAGAAGTGATTGTGATAATGTATATAAAACTCTTTCTGAAGCAATTTAATTATGACGTGTATGGCATGCAAATATAATATGAAGAAAACTACTTCTAAAAAAGAAAGAAACCAAATTTAAACTATGGTTACCATGTGTACAGCTTTTTGCTTAGTGGGCATTGAGTTTATTTTAGTAGTGAAGGAACTATTTGGAGGGGAATATCAATAAGGGTTGTATATCAGTAAGAGTACAATCAATCACACTGAATTATACATGTAGTAGTTGTTTAATCGGAGAGTGTTTTGTTGTATATATTTTTGCCACAATTAAAAACATTCACACAAATAACGGTGAGTACGAGGAATAAGAAATTGTTCTAAAATTGATTTTGATAATTATTGTACAACTCTTCTCAACATAATTGAATTACTGGATTGTATGACAGACATGTAGAAGAAGTGCCCATAAAACTGTTTGTTTTGTTTTTTTAAAGGAATAGTTACTTGGTCAGCAGATCAGAGGCAATTCATGTATCTACCCATTCTTAAGAACGATGACCCAAAAGAATGCTCATATTGTAGAACAGTATCATTAATAACATACAGAAGTACAATTTTGTTGAAGATCATCCACAATGGTTGCAACTCATCAGAGAAACTGATTATATGAAGAAGAATGTGCCATAACGATTGGAGAAAGACTTATTACCAATCCATGATATGAAGATGATACCACTATGCCTGCTGAAAGTAAAGAGGACTTGAAGAATTTGCTGATGAAGATCAAGGACTGCAGCCTTAAGCATGGATTACAAGAAAACAAAAATCTAAACAACTTGACCTCTTCTATGTTGTTAAATTGACCAATAGGCAACATCATGATAACTTGGGGAAAGGTTGAAGTTGTCAAGGATTTTGGCTTGCTTGGATTCACAATCAATGCTCATGGAAGCAGCTGTCAGGAGATCAAAAGATGCATTGCATTGGGTATATCTGCTGCCCAAGACTTCTTTTTTTTGACATTAAAAAAAATCATTTTATTGGGGGCTTGTACAGCACTTACCACAATCCATACATGCATCCATTGTATCAAGCACATTTGTACATTTGTTGCCATCATTATTCTCAAAATATTTGCTTTCTACTTAAGCCCTTGATATCAGCTCCTCATTTTTTCCTCTCCCTCCCTACTTCCCCTTCCCTTATGAACCCTTGATAATTTTAAAATTATTATTATGTTGTCATATCTTACACTATCCAAGGTCTCCCTTCACCCACTTTTCTGTTGTCCATCCCCCATAGAGAGGTCATATGTCGATCCTTGTAATCAGTTTCCCCTTTCTATCCCACCTTTGCTCCACGCTCCTGGTATCACCACTCTCAACACTGGTCCTGAAGGGTTCATCTGCACTGGTACATATAGAAACTGGAAACACAGAGAATCCAAGACTTCTATTTTTTTTAATTTCCAGTTTGTTGGGGCTCTTACAGCTTTTATCACAATTCATACATATATCCATTGTGTCAAACACATCTGTACATATGTACACATCTGTACATCATCTTTTTCAAAATATTTTCTTTCTCTTTGAACCCTTGGTATCAGCTTTAAGAGCGTTGCAAAGCAAAGATGTTACTTTGAGGATTAAGGGGGTCCTAAGCCAAGCCATGGCATTTTCAATCACCTCACATGCATGTGAAATTTGGACATTGAGTAAGGGAGGCCTAACAACAATCAATACATTTGGATTGTGATGCAGGAGAAAAATATTGAAGATATCATGGTCCTCTCAAAGAACAAACAAATCTGTATTGGAAGAAGTACCAGAATGTTCCTTCGAGGCAAGGATGATGAGATGAACTTTGGACATGTTGTCAGGGGAGACAAGTCTCTGCAGAAGGGCATATGCTTGGTAAAGTAGAAAGAAATTTTCTGCCTTAGAGTTGATGCCGAGTCATAGTCACCCTACATTATAGGGTAGAACTGCTTTTGAGACTGTAACTCTTTTTTTTTTTTGCAGTGTAAAAAGCATTAATGTTTCATATATTTGAGTTTTTTAAGTTATTTAATTTCTATAGAAACATTTTATTCACAATATAATGAGACAGAAATTGCCACAGGAATGGTATATTGATTGCAATAAGGTTGCATGCAGCAGCAGCTTTGTATTTTATAGCTATTTTTGTTTATAAAAATTAAAGCTCTCTAGTCATGCTTATCACATGGTCTTAGATCTGTAATGTTAATGAATAAGGAATATCACAGAGTTCAAAAAGAAAGTGTCTCATTATTTTGAATGTGAATTATCAGTACGAAACAAAGTATACTACTGAACCCTGAAACATGCATATGTAGATTTGCTTTTTGTCCAATTTCAGGCTTTCTGCCATTATTTTCTATTTAAATAATGCCAAGAGGATCAGCCTGTAGTTGTGGTTGTATCAATTGAGGTTGCAATGGTGGTGGTAACTGAAGTGGGACCATTGGTTCTACCAGCTGTCCTGGGTTTGAAGGGGGCGGAGGAGCCACGGTGTTTGCAGTTTCTACAATTTCTCCATTGTAAAAGAAAAACTGACATTATTGAATGAATGTTTCAACAACAGATTGATGGATCTTAGTGGTAGACAGAAATTCTTTATTTTCAAAATCAGGGTTCATCAAGGTTGGCCAAAAACAGATGGATAAGTTGTCTGCTGTCATTAAGTGGATTTTATTTTGCTGGCTAACCCTGTTTAGATGTGTTATTACATATCTGAACACATCATAGTTTACAGGATGGAATTTCTTAACAATTTCTGTCAATGCATGAAGACGCTCTGTTTTGTCCAAGATTTTTGCTGCTTCCAATAGCTCTGGATGAAGAGAATATGGAATTAAAGGATCTGGCAGATCTGCAAAGAATGTTTTAAGAGCTCCAGCTACAGCATTTACTGTTACTTCCATTGAAACTAAGTTGATATTATGATCTTGATCAAACTGCTTTTGAATATCGTCTTGATCAGTTTTGTTTCCGCTAACATGGTAACACAGTTTTGTTTCCGCTAGTCCTTCAGTGCATAATCCCGTGTCTTCAATAAATTCCACCTATTTTTCAAGAAATAGTGGTATAGGCTTCTCAGCTATAACCAGATCCTGAAGAGGCATTCCAAAATAATTACTTTCCCAATTTCTACATATTGGTGGATTGAAATTCTTAGTTTTCTTTTTCTGCTTTTTTATCTTCTTTTCCTTTGTGGGTTTTCTTCTTCATTTTCTTATCATCTAACTCTTGGTCTGAAGTGATTGCAGGATTATCAATACCACCTTTCCGAGTTTTAACAGGAGAAAGAAGTGCATCTTCCTCACTTCCACGATGCCTTCCTTCATCACCACTTGCATCTGAATGTGTTCTTCTATAGTATGGCTTGGCTTTACTAAACAAGGTTTTAGATTTATATTTGTATTTTGAAGGCCTCCGTTCCCCATGACTTTTTGAGGTTCTATCAGAAAATCCATTTTCCTCATCTCCTTGGGTATTACTTACAAATGAGTTTCGTATTTTAATAGTGCGATTCTGACTATCATCTGGGACAACACAAATCTCATCAGAATAGCCCTTCTGTTTGAAAATTGTGTCAATGGGTTCCGCATAGTTATCTGAAGGATCCATATCTTCAGGATGTGCCAATGGCACCCAGAAAGTCTGTTTTCTTGGATTTGTACCAATACCAGCTTCAATTGTTTTCAAAAGCTTTGGATCCAGTTTCTTTTTACATTTGTCCTAAGTACAACTGGTTTAGGTTTAACAGGTGGAGGCACTTTATGGTTGCGTTCATGGTTATGACAATTTGGGGTTCTATGAATAGGATATGCATTTCCTTCCAAATCCAATCTGTATCTGGATTGATCACTAGTTGTTGGGAGCAACTGGACATCATCCCCAATTGGTTTTGATGGAGGAGATATTTCTGTGTCATCATCTGAATCAGGGTAGTTGTTATATGGAAAACAGTCTCTGGGAGATGGTAGAAAAACATCCTCACTTGGATGTGTTGATTTTCTTGCATTATCAGATAAATAGGAATTTTCTATCATATATATTTTTCTCTAGAGCATAACTGAAAAACAGAGTGAAGACCTCAGTTTGCCTATGATACTGAGATAAAGAATACAATGCTGTAAATTTTGCTGTGATCTCAGTTGCTATCTACTCTCTCTCAGTCATTAACTCCTTGATGGCCTCATTAAAAAAAATCTGCTTGGCTATCAGTAACTGCAACCAGCTGTACAGGAATTGTGTCCTGAACTGCCAACAGAAATGCTCGAAGCATTCCCATTGATGCTTTCCGTTTGGCAGAGTAAACTAATATATACCCATGAAACAGTTCATTTTTCCTTACTGCAATTGAAGAATGATAAGATAATATTGTGATCTGTATTCGTCTCCTTTTTTCACCAATGATTTTATCAAGCATTAGGGAATTCTTCTGTTCATCTTGAGCAGTGCTACAAGAATGAGAATCAAGGAAAGGTGAAAGAATAAGATCCACACTAAACGGATCACCACACATGGCACACATGACAATTCTCAAGTCAGCTTCTGATACATCCTTATTGGTGGGAACTGGGCTGACCACATCTAAATTGTGTTTAACTGAGTCCAATGCACCTCTTAAAGCTTGCTTTATTTGGGTTTCATTAAATTTATGAGGGTAGGTACCAGTAGGTACATCTACAAAAGGACACTAATTTATTTGCCAACTGCTGCCCTTGGCGCCTGAGAATTGGCAGGTTCTTACTAATGGAACTCTCTGATTAGCCAGAATTAACGTAAATGGAAGATTAGTCATGTACTTATCTTTTCTGATCTGAGAAGCTGTAACTCATTAGGAGTAGAAAGCGCAAGCAAATGTGGTGAAGAAAGCTGATGGTGCCCGGCTATCAAAAAGTATAGCGTCTGGGGTCTTAAAGGCTTGAAGATAATCAAGCGGCCATCAAGCTCAGAAGCAACAAAGCCCACATGGAAGAAGCACACCAGCCTATGCAACCACGAGGTGTCGAAGGGATCAGGTGTAAGGCATCATCAGAACAAAAAATCTTACCATAGTGAATGATGGGGGGAGTGCGGAGTGGAGATCCAAAGCCCATTAGTAGGCCACTGGAGATCCCCTTGCAGAGGGGTCTCGGGGAGGAGATGAGCCAGTCAGGGTGTGATGTAACAATGATGAGAAATACAACTTTCCTCTAGTTCCTAAAGGTTTCCTCCCCGCTCCCACTACCATGACTCGAATTCGATCTTGCAAGACTGGCTAGACCAGAGGAGGTACACTGGTACAGATAGGAACTGAAAATACAGGGAATGCAGGACGGATGAGCCTTATAGGACCAGTGGTGTGAGTGGAAAAACAGGGAGGGTAAAGGGAGAATGGGTAGGAAAGAGGGAACCGATTACATGGAACTGTGTGTGACCTCCTCCCTGGGGGACAGACAACCGAAAAGTGGATGAAGGGAGACGTCGGACAGGGCAAGATATGACAAAATACCCATTTATAAACTATCAAGGGCTCATGAGGGAGTGGGGAGAGGGGAGGGAGGGGAAAAATGAGGACCTAATGTCGGGGGTTTAAATGGAGAGAAAATGTTTTGAGAAACGATGTACAAATGCGCTTTACACAATTGATGTGTGTATGGATTGGGATAACAGTTGTATGAGCCCCTAATAAAATGTTAAAAAAGAAGAAAAAAAAAAAAGAATAAACTTGAGGAATAAAAGAAAAAAAAAAGGAGTAGAAAGCGCCTTCTTTCTCCCACAGAGCAGCTGGTCGTTTCCAACTGGTGAACTTGTATTTTACAGACATTTGCATCACCACTCCTACAGCAGCAGTGAAAACGAGAGGAAGGCCCTCAACTAGGTGGATTGACAGTGGCTGCAACATTAAGTTGGAATATAAGAACATTGTGAGGAAGATGCAGGATCAGGCAGTATTTCATTCTGTTGTGCATAAAGTTGCTATGATTTGGAACCAACTTGAAGGCACCTATCATAGACCTTGGGTATGTGTTCAGGAAAGACTAGTTTGTAGCAAAGAACATGATGTTTGGTAAATAGTAGGCCAACCAAAGAGAAAAATCATCCATGAGATGGATTAGACACATTCCACTGAAACATGTCACTGATCTTGATGATGAAACAGAACCTGGTAGGTAAGATTTTGTTATCATGCATAAGGTTGCCATGAGCCAGAGCCATCACAACTAACCACAGCAATCCTTATTTTAAGAAACTTACTTCAAAAAAAAAAAAAGAAAGAAAGAAAGAAATTTACTTCATAAGATTGAAAGTATTTGCTTCATCATGTTAACATAATTAACATATTTATTTTACATAATTTTCAAGGCAATGAAAACCAAACCAAATTCATTGCCAAACAGTGGATTCCAACTATACAGTTGTTACAATGCTTGGGCAAGAGACTTGTATAAACTTCAGGTTCTGGAAATGTGTGCATACACTGAGAATAGGCTCTGTGTATATAACCCTGTGAAGCTAAAACCAGTTAAAAAAAAACTACGATCTTCCTTAAGCTGCATCTCCCCTTTCCCCCGTCTCTTACCAGATATCATAGCTAATAGTGTTTGTAAATAAAATCACAAGTTTATATGATGTGAAGATTTTCAAAATGTGGCCTCAAGGAGAAAGCATGAGAATGATTCTCATTTTAAACTAAGAATTAGGGACAAAAATGGCAAACAGTTTGGTTCATAATGAGAAAACATGACAGTTTGCCATTTCTACACAGCCGTTATAGCTATTCCTGCTTCTTCACAACTGCAGCTTCTTTTCATTTCACTCCAAATAACATACAGGTGGTACACATAAAAACACACATAAATGTAACCGTTCTAAATAAAGATTAAGCATGGAGATTTTAAAACTTGAACGTTGTCCTCTTTGTTTTCCCCCATACATTTCAGTAGGGGAAAATATGTCCCAAACCCTCCAGAATTCTAAAGAATATTTGAGATATTTAAGGTGAAAGTAAATTACTTGAAACTGTATCTGTTTGTGATTCTTTCTCTAATTTGTAAAATATCAGAATCTAAAGTTCTCTATCATATTTTTAACTGATGCATTTTAATTGTGGTGCTGGCAAAGAAAGTGCCGTGAACTTCTAGAACAGCGCTTCTCAACCTGTGGATTGCGACCTCCTTGGGAGTCAAATGACCCTTTCACAGGGGTTGCCTATGACCATTGGAAAACCCCTATTTCCAGTGGTCTTAGGAACCGAGACACGCTCCTCTACCCGTCTCCGGGCAGGTCCGCCCACATGCAGGTACGCCCACCTAGGAGTGCTCTGCGTGAAGACTGTTACCTGTGCTATACCATGCTTCAAGACAAAATTTCATTTATTTGTGATTAGAAATAAATATTTCACAATATATAATGGCATAGTTTTTGTGATTAATCACTATGCTTTAATTATGTTCAATTTGTAACAATGAATACATCCTACAGATCAGATTTTTACATTATGATTCATAACCATAGCAAAAATACAGTTATGAAGTAGCAACGAAAATAATTTTATGGTTTGGGGTCACCACAACATGAGGAACTATATTAAAAGGTCACCATATTAGGAAGGTTGAGAACCACTACTCTAGAAGAATAAATACATCTGCCTTGGCAGAAGTACAGCCAGAAGGCTCCTTAGAATTGAAGACAGTGAGACATGTTATTTTGAGAAACCAGTCTCTGGAAAAGGATATCATGCTTACGAATGTAGAAGGCAAGCAAAAAGAGGCAGTCCCTTGACAATATGGATTGACAAAGTGGCTGAACATTGGGCTGAGCCATAACAACACGTGTGAAGATGGTATAGGAGTTGGCCGTGTGACCATGTGTACATGGGGTTGCTATGAATTGGTACTAACTCTGTGGGAAATAACTAACCAACTAAAGTTCTATTCTTCTCGTCTTGTTTGGCTTCTCCTTCCTTTCATTTCCCTTTCATTTCCCTCCACTCTGCTTCTCTTTCCTCTCATTTCCCCCCTTGTCTGTTCTTCCCTTTGTGTTTGTTCAGTGATAAGATTATGCTTTGCTCTGTGTCCATATACTTTTATTTATTTTTTTATTTTTTTTTCATATACTTTTATTTTAAATAAACAGTGTTACTGTCTTTGTTAAAAAACATTTTAAAATATATTAGAAGCAAGCTATTTTGAGAAAATACAAAATGAATTTCGTCCTCACATCAGAGACAGGATGAGGTAGATCTGTAAGACAAGCTCCTTTGCGATTTACATATGACTTTCTCATGCAAGGGCAACCATTTTCTCCACCACCACCATGTGCTGTCTCTTTCTGACCTTGTAGTTGTAGCATGATTAGCTGTATAAACTATTCCAAATATTAACAACATGCACTCTAATTTATGAATAATGGTTGCTTCAAAATAAATGATGAAATATGCAATTTTCCTCTAGTTCTTAAATGCTTCCTCCACCTCACTACCATGATCCCAATTCTAACTTACATATCCAGCTGGACCGGAGGATGTACACTGGCACAGATAGGAACTGGGAATACAGTGAACCCAGGACAGATGAACCC
>NW_022107407.1:3174052-3203921 GCF_000313985.2 Echinops telfairi
GTTGTGAGAATGATGAAGTCAACATATGTACTAATGTGCTGGACACAAATGATGTATGTACGGATTGTCATGAGTTGTATGAGCCCCTAATAAAATGATTATTTAATTTTTTAAAAACGGCTTATTAATTTTCTCTAGTACTTACTCCATTGCAAAAATCTGCATTAAATTTGGTACATTTTGGGTGCAGGATCCTAAAATGTTCCCCAAGAAGTCACTAATTTACATACCTGCTGTCATTTACATACGTTTGAATCATGCATTATCTTACAGAATACCAGTCTTGTTGGCAGTATCCTTACTTGCCATGTCATTTGTGTTACCTTAAAGTGTCTGTGACAGGCATCCTCATCCCTCTTTAGAATCATGTTAAGACAATATTACCTGTGAGGGCTCGTTAGTCTTCTAAGGGAATGTTCATTTTTGTAATGGTCAGTGCTTTAAGCCTGAAGAAGAAAACACTACTGATATTTTTTTAATGTATACAGTGGACTAATGAAATGAGATTTTATGTAAGGCATAGGGTCCCAAGAAGTCTCATGGCACAGATGCTATCTTCACAGAAGGTCAGAGAGGGCTATGGCATGTTCCCTAAATTAAAGCTCCACCTGTATAGGTAGTATATTAAATAAATTCATGAACCTTGTAGGCATTTAGATTTTTGTCTTAAGATATATTTTTCAAGTTTTGTGTATGTGTGTGTACATTTTTGCTTTTACCAGAAATATTGAGTGTTATAGAGAGATAATATATAAATATACTTAGTGACATTATTTTGTTCAGCAATAAAGAAATGTTGCTGACTTCATCGTGTATGCTATTAAACTGATTTAGTTACAAAAAACCTTGAACTATTTCTAAAAACTCAAATCAATAAATACAGACAAGATTTACTACTGTGGTTAACATTCAGAAAATTACATTACAGAATTTGAAAGAAATTCTAAAGAGGCACTCTACCATATATTAATCAAATGGTACCATGCTTGACATTAATATGTAACTTTTTATGTGACCATTGTGAAAAACACTTTATTTACTAAAAGGTATAGATAGTAATATGTTTCATTCAAAATAAATTAATCTCATTATCCCTGATTAAGTCCTTCATTAATTAGTATATTTTCAGTGGTTCCCAAACTTAGATGTATATGAAGACCATTTTGTCCCAAGAAATCTGAGGAGTTTGCTCAGTTTCCTAAGCTGAATCTCCAGGAATATATGTATTTAATTATTTCCAGGTAATTCATGTGCAATCATTTCAACACCTATTGATGAACCTTGGAGAACCATTAATCTACATGGTGTGCTTGCCCTCGTCTCAAAAAATTTTGAGTATCTGTTAATATACATGGTTATCCTAGTCTCAAAACTTGGAGTAACTTTAGACTTCTGCACCTTCCTTTTATTGTGTAAATAAATCCTATTGACTTTGCATCTTTAATAGCTCACTGTCTCATAAACCTACATTTATTGGAATGAATATTTCAACATTCCTATCAGATGAAGGCATCAGGTTCCATTATAATTTTAGCATGTATTAATTGTTTGTTGAATGAGTTGATAAAATGAATATATGAATTATTGTGATGGGAATTGTTAATCACCTTACTGCCCCCTATTTTATCCCACATTTCCATACTTTTCAAAGGTACCAGTTCTGTAAAAGGGAAAAATGATGAAGTCAAAGAGCTGAATAGAAAATATCAGAGGGCAACTCAAGAAGACAAAGTCAAATATTATCATGAAATGTCCAAAGACCTAGAGTTAGAACACAAAAAAGAAGACACTCATCATATCTTAAAGTGAAAGAACTCAAGAGATAATTCAAGGCCTGAGTTGCAATATTGTAAGATTCTATGGACAAAAATATTGTATTATGCTGGATGTATCAAGAAAGATAGAATATACAGAATCACTGTACAAAAGAGAACTAGTTGACATTCCACCATTTCAGGACATAGTGTATGAGCAAGAACCAATGGTGCTGAAGGAAGAAGTTCAAATTTCACTGAAAACAAGGCTCCAGAAATTGATGGAATATCAATTGAAATATTTCAGAAAGCTGAAGAAGCACTAGAAGCACCCACTCCTCTGTCAGGACTTTTGGAATACAGTTACTTGGCCAACTGACTGGATGAGATCCATATCTGTGCCCATTTCAAAGAAAGGTGACCCAACAGAATGCTCAAACTATAGTAGAATATCATTGATATTGCAAGCAAGTAGAATTTCCTGAAGATCATCCAACAACAGTTGTAGCAGTACGTTGACAGAGACCTGCCATAAGTTCAGGCCAAATTCAGAAGATGTGGAACAAGGGCTATTATTGCTATGTCAGATGGTTCTAGACTGAATGCAAAGAATACTGGAATGATATTTACTTGTGTTTCAGTGACTATAAAAAGGCATTCTACTAGAGGACTAAAGGCCAGACCCCAAGCCAGATTTCCTGCCTCCAGGAGCAAACACCTGGGGGCCTGGCCAGCAGCCCGTGACACTTCCAAGGACTTGAATTAAACGCAGTGCTTCCACTTAAAAAAAAAAAAAAGCATTCTACTATGTGAATCATAATAAACTATGCATAATCTTTAGAAGAATGAGAATTCCAGAACACTTGACTGTGCTCATGAGGAACTTGTACATGGACATAGAGGCCATTGTTTGACCAGAACAAGGAAATACTGCATGGTTTTATTTATATAAAGAAAAGTGTATGTTAGGATAATATCCTATCACCATACTTGTTCAACCTGCAGGCTGAGCAAATAATCAGAGAAACTGGCTTATATGAAGAGGAATGTAGCATCAGGATTGGAGGAAGGCTTATTAACAAATGTGATACGCTGATGACAAACCATGCTTGCTAAAAATGAAGACTAGATGCACTTACTGATGATGTTCAAGGATTGTAGCCTTCAGTATGAATTATGACTCAATGAGTTGAAGACCAAAATCCTCAGATTTTGTAGACCAGCAGGAAACATCATGATAACTGGAGAAAAGGTTGACGTTGTCAAGGATTTTATCTTCCTTGGATCCACAACCGATGCTCAAGGAAGCAGCAGTTGAAATATTAAAAGCAAATTGCATTAGGTAAATCTGTTGCACGAGACTTCCTTAGAGTATTGAACAGCAAGGATGTAATTTAGAAGGCTACTGTGTGCTGCACCCAGCCATCATATTTTGCAGTGCATCATATGCATGTGAAAGTTGGGCATTGAATAAAGAAGATTGAAGAATTGATACATTTGAATTTTGGTGTTAGGGAAGAGTATTGAAAGTACCATGGATTACTGAAAATACAAACCAATTTATGTAATAAGTGCCACCAGTGTTCTCCTTAAAGGCCAGAAAAGAAGAATTCATCTTACATACTTTGGACAGGAGAGACCAGCCCCTGGAGAAGGATATCATGCTTGGTAAAGAGGAGGGGCAGAGGAGAAGAATAAGGCCTTTGATGAAATGGATTGGCACTATGTCTGCAACATGGCATAGACTAGGCAGTGTTTCATTCTGTTGTGTCTAGGGTTGCTATGGGTCAGAACAGACACTTAACTGCAATGAGTCTGCCATAGAAAATAATGATGTTAATTTGACATATCCTTATTTTATTAAACCACACCGGTTCTTAAAGATTCCTTAATCTTTCTACATAATGTACATTGCTTTGCTAATCCATTGTATTATTGCTTCTAGAGTATCAAATACATTATTATCAATATTTGGAAGGTGTTCCTTTAGAAATTGGAATGACTTCGAGTGTTCCAGAATTACATTTTTTGTTGTTCTTTATACTGATTTTATGATCAGAAGACATAACTAATTACTCTGATTTTTGGATTCTTCCAATATTCATAATGATAACTAATTAGAGGTCAGATTATTGACCTTCTATGAAAGCACAGTTTTAATACTTATACTCCCTGAATTCAAGTAATTGTTTATATTTCCCTTAAAAGGACAAAATATGTATTAAGAGTTAAAGAGTTTTCACTTGATGTGTTTTTTCTAAAACCAAAACTACTTGGGCTTCCTTACTCCTAGCAGAATTTTTCTTGCCTTTAATAATTATTTGTATTTTAGTCAACAGAATTTAAGTTCTTTTTATTGTTGTGCAATTTTGTTAGAAATCCTTAACAATGCCTGAAACAAACATTTTTTCTTAAATATTTGATATTTATGAGAAGTTAAAAAGATCCCTACTACGTTTCCAGTTTATATTTTCATGGGTTTATTACAAACAAAACATTTAAAAAATTTTCACTGTAATCAATGGATGGCTGCAGACAAGTTCTCTTAGTAAAACACTTGTCTTCATTTCATTAGAGTGCATCAAAAAAAAAAAAAAAAAAGCTAACGTGCCAGGGGAAATTTTATTTGGAAGTCAGCATCATTAACACATTTTTAACAAAACTCAAGTGGATATATATTCAAATCATTGAATTTTTACAAAATGTTTATGGGAATGCTGCTGCACAAAAAACAACAAAATAACCTCAAAGGGATCAGAAGTTATAGTGACTGGGTGCGGTAGTGTTGTGGGGTGGGGAGGCAGGAATAATTCCAAGGACATTATATTGATATATTTTTCTCAAAAAACTAAGGATAATGTTGGGAGCTTATTTGGAAGAAGTCAAGAATATTTGAAAACTGCATTGGTGAAAAATAGGCCAGGAAATTTGCTCTGAAGATGTCTCTCCCCTCCCCCAACCCCCAACCCACACCCACACACACTGTCATCATGACTACGGATCTGTTCACTCTACAAGGTTATCGAGGGCTGTCTTGAGAATTTCCTAGGGAAACCTTACTCCATCCACCCTTCAGTCATGATCTTGTTCCTTCTGAGTTATTTTTGTTCAGATCTGAAATCAATTGAAAAGGAACCCACTTTGAGTCTTGTGAGAATGTCAGAAGTGCTGCTGTTGTGGTATAAATTGCAGAGTGCAGATTTATTTTTTAGGAACAAGTTAAAGCAATGGAAGAAACACTGTCTTCAGAGTGTTGACTGAGCACAGGTTGTTAATTTGTTAGCAGTGTTTATATACATGCGTTGGTACTTATTCCTTAATTTTTACTTGAATATTGTGTAGTAGGAATATGACGATAATTTACAATTTCACAGAGGGGGAAACTAAGGATATTGACATTTAAAAATTTATTAGGACCCTATAGGCTGAAGTCTGCCAGGCTGCGATTTAAACTTGACAATAGGATTCAAACTATGGGGCCAGCATGCTCAGCTGTCTCTACTAATCCACCCTCAATTATGAGATTTTTTGTTCATATTACTATACAAATTCATTGATGAATGCCTATGAATCCACATAAAGCATTCTTTACCTACCTCTCCTGTCACTAGACATGTGCTATGTATTTTATATAAACATGCATATACACATATAACGCATACAATAAATTTAAAACTGATGGGATAAATATATTCAGCTGTGTGTTATTAAAAATTTTGGTATTTTATTTTCTTATTCAAATTGTTTGATTATTATCTCTAACAAGGAAGAAAAATAAAATTCCTCCCTTCTGTTCATACATTTCAACTATTTATATGATCTTCTATTTTGGAGAAGAGTTTAGCAATTGTTTATTCCTTGTTGGAAAGTCAGTTATTCTAACCCAACAAAAGAAGAAACAGCTATGGAACCAATTTTTAGTCAACTAGAAATTATCAAAATCTCTAGTGCTATTGAGTGTTTCTGGCCTGACTTCCAAACCTACTCCTAGAATGCTTTTTCATAGCATTCTTTATTGTTATGCTTATGTGATTACAGACGTGCTGCCTTCCTTATGATAACATATAACTAATATTCTCTTGTACATGAGTTCTTACAAAACTTCTGTGGCCTTAATATGCAGGAGATTTCAGTAACAAGGGTTACTGGCAGGACCCAGGAAGATAGATTTAGTTGTAAAAACATCACAAGTGATCGGCTCCTTTGCAGTAATGCTTGTCTAACAGTCACTTCCTCTATACATATCTCAAAATACTCAAACACTGGGCTTTGGTACAATTTATCTGTGTACATATAACTTTTCCAAGAAAGCTCTTGATGATCATTGGGAGATTATGTTATCCTTTATTCACAGAAGGGGAAATCAAACTTAAAGAGTGGGAGTTTGCTCAAAGCTATGACGTGGCAAAGCTGTGATACAAATCCAGGCCTATGTGACCCCAACATTCTTTCTTTTTTTCTTAGGCATGCTACTATGAACATTAGCCTGGGTGTGTTTGTGTAAATACATGCCAAGTGTCCATTTTGCAAACATTAACTGACACCTTACAAAGTGGAAGTCCCTGTGTTCTTTGTCTTTTGAGTACTGAGTTGAGTAAGACTCAGTCTTTACCTAAATACAGATTACAGTGATTCACTATTATTGATTCATTCATCTGTGCCCACCACGGTGCTAATGTCTTAAGAACTTATTTAGTCCTCCCAGACATTCTCAAAAGTAGATAACATTGCTATTTTACAAATGGTGAAATTGAGACTTACAAGATTCAGTTACAATGTCATTTTGCTAGTAAATAGCAGAGCCAAGAGTTGAACCCAGATTGCCCGACTGACTTTAAACATGTTTAGCTCTTTTACTATTTTGAACTTAGCCATTATGCTATTGGCTAAAAAGGAGCTATGATGAAAATGTCCACTTTTAAACTATATAATACAAGGTAAAGTAAGTTAAAGTCTATAAACTTTCATGACCTCTTTTAAAATTCCTTTTACATTTCTGTCATAATGCTGTGCCAATAATATAAAGGGATATAGGAATATATAAAATATTTATAGGATCTTTTAACCCAAGAATTCTCCAAATGGATGATATTTAAATAACCTACACTCTAATTTCATACAAAAGAGTACAATAAACACTAAATCATGTTCTCAGTAACACTATAGTTCATACACTGTGAACTATTGGGTAAGACAAATTATGCCCATCCATTAACCATTATAATTTTTCACTTGTGCTCTATTACTTGAGAACTTTAAGCCACAAAGGCTTTGGGTTACCCAGGAGGTTTCAGGAATTAACATATTTACTTCACCCACCAAAAGTATTTATTTTTTAATCAATATTGTCTGATTTAAAAAAAAAAACTTTGTCTAAAATTAATGTTACAAAAAATAAGCTGCTTTTAAGTATTATTTTATCATTAAAGTGTTTCCTTATAGTATAACAATTCTAGGTCTGAGCATGTTATTTCTTGATCAATTACGTAGCTAAGAGATACTTTGAGAATAATTTTACTAAATTTTGGCTTCTTTTCCTCTCCTTTTTCTCCCCACACCCACACTTTTCAAAGAAGAAATGTAGGATTTATTTAATTTCTCTCATCTGGCACTTTGACAGCATAAAGTAATCAATGTAATCATCATAAGAGAACTTTGTTTTATTTTTTGTCACCCAGCACATTTTTATTGTCAGAATGGTTGCTAATCATTCATTTTTATTTATTCTAGCTGGGGAAGTTTTGCAAAAATCTTGTGGCTATTTAGAAGAATTGTTTTAAATTATGGGTTCTCTCCTGCATACTTGACCAGTGCACATCTTACATACTTAAAAGCCTCAAGACTCCATTAGATTAAGCCCTGAATAATAGGCAATATCTAATTTTCCCTCTGCCAACTAAGTTCTCCTGGACTTAGGGACCCTCACCATCTCCCAGAGCCATACCCTGCACCAGTATGCCAGAGCAAGGCCATAGTTCTCTTAGGTCTGTTTGGAAGACAATTTTCTGGAGGCAAACAAACAAGCACAAACTCACTGCCACCAAATGAATTCTGACTCACAGCGACCCAATAGACCTGCCTCTAAGGTTTTCGGAGCCTTTAAATCTTTACCAGAGTAGAAAGTCCATCTTTCTCCTGAGGAGGAGCTGGTAGTTTCAAAGAGTTGACTTTGTGTTTAGCAACCCAACGTGTAACCATTTCACCAGCAGGGCTCCATTTGGTTTACCTGCTAGAGTCCTTGAACTCACTTACTGAGTGCCAGCAAGTTGATGCCCCCATGCCCACTCAGGGTGGTGACCCTGCAGGACGGAGTTGAGCTGCTCTTGTGGGTTTCTGAGACTGTGACTTTCTACAGGAGTGGAAAGCCTTGTTTTTCTCCTGCGAGATGGCTGTTGGATTTGAGTTACTGACCTTGTGATTAGTGGTCCAGTGCGTGATCTACTAGGGGGTAGATACATAGGTAAGCATAGATGATATTGATATCTATCTGTAGAGCTAGCGCTAACCAAGACTCGAGGACACTGGTGATTTCTACAAATGGAAAGTGTTCTCTGGATAAAAAGGAAACACCACTATATCCTCTTTTAAACTGTCTGAGTGTTGAGCCCTGTGATAACTTGTTAAAGTAATTAAAATGTTGAATTGCTTTAGCAACTTTTACAAAACTAACAACAAACAAAGCAACGTTTTGTGAGAATAGAGCCAGTGGTCTTGGGACCGGTGGCCTCTCCTTGCAGCATCTCCCCATCCCTATCAGTGTAGATGAGATGGAGATTCCTATAAAATGGCAAGTGTAGAAAAGATTTTCATGATATGTTGCTCATGATATTGGTCAAAATACCAGTTTTGAAATGGCCTAGTGGTTGTGTGGATATATTGGCTACTTAAGACCTCAGATTCATCTCTACAGGGGTATCAGGTTTATAACCTTAAAGTCAAAGTTATTGTGATCTTTTGAGATAATTTCTGACTAGAAATTCAAGTAGGCAGGTAACTTATGATTACAAGAAGCATGATTTATGTAAGCAGCCGGCAAAGTAAAGCTTTAAAAATTATATATTTTTGATTATATGGAAATAAATAAATAAAAGTATATCACTACAAAATAATGAAAACCTCTATTTAAACAAAAATAGCAAATCGCTTTCCTTTTATAATTTAAACAGTTTTATTGGCACATAATCCACATATAATACAATTCAAAAGTTCACTCAAATAAAAGAGTTGTACAATCATTGCCACATCAATTTTAGAACATTTGCTTCTTCTTTGTACTCATTGTTATTAGCTTTCCATTTCCATTTCCCATAATCTCTCCTGCCATAAAAAATCATTAGTCCCATAACTGTCACTTTATTTTGACTCCTCTTGTAAAAGAAACAAAAAATATATAACAACAATAACAAAATAAATAGAGAAAAACCTCAGTTGGAAATAAAGTAGGAAATATTAAAAGCTATAAAATGGGTCAAAAGGGAGACCAAATGATAATGTATTTGATTTTATCCTAACTACAGCTGCCACAATCCACTTTCCAAAGTGCGCTGGTGTGCTAACTAGGGTATTCACATTCCCAGTCTATGGTCAGAGGCTCAATTCATGTGTATTTTCACTTCCTCCCTATTTTTTTTCTTAAACTGAGACAACTTTTAAGTGGGTCTAAAGGGAGATTGCATTAAATATTACATTTAACCTGCCATAATTGACTTTACTATGCTCCCTGTCTGATATCAAGGCTATTCATAATCCTGGACTATGGTCAGAGGGTATTCACTGGAGAATCCCTGTAAGGATCCCAAAAATGGATCTTGGACTTCTACTGTCCTCCATAGCCTTCTGAAGATAAGGTGCTCACAATTTAAGCTCCCATACTATTCCCTTCTTTGGATTTGAGTTACTGTATATAAGGTAAGCAACAAGCAGACCCAGGTCATAAGAACTAATAGTTCTTATATTGAGGTTAGAATAAAGTGTGAGCCCCAAATTCATTCATGTGTCTATGGCTTATATATGTCTTTGATACACCTTAGAGGCACCATTGCCATTTTATGTTAGAAAACATTATCAATGGGCTCCCTGGGGCATAAAGTAATTTTATTTATAGTGTCATTAATTTAACCAATGGTTTAGAATTGAAAACGCAATTGAGAATAGATGATACAATTATAGACTGACTATGAACCACAATATATGAATTATTGACTTGTACTGATTAAATTCTTCTTTCTAATCATTTTATTAGGGGCTCATACAACTCTTATCACAATCCATACATACATCAATCATGTAAAGCACATTTTTACATTAATTGCCCTCATCATTTTCAAAACATTTGCTCTGCCAGACCCTGGCATCGGTTCCTCATTTTTCCCCTCCCTCCCCACTCCCCCCCACATGAACACTTGATAATTTGTAAATTTTTATTTTGTCATGTCTTGCACTGTCCAATGTCTCCCTTCACCCACTTTTGTGTTGCCCGGGCCCCAGTGAGGAGGTTATATGTAGATCCTTGTTATCAGTTCCCCCTTTCCACACCTCCCTTCCTCCACCTTCCCGGTATTGCCACTCTCACCACTGGTCCTGAAGGGATCATCCGCCCTGGATTCCCTGTGTTTCCAGTTCCTATTTGTACAGATTACATCCTTTGGTCTAACCAGATTTGTGAGTTAGAATTGGAATCATGATAGTATGGGGTGGGGGTGGGGGACAGAGGAAGCATTTAGGAACTAGAGGAAAGTTGTATGTTTCATCATTGCTACACTGCACCCTGACTGATTCGTCTGCTTGCCGCGACCCTTCCGTAAGGGGATATCCAACTGCCTACAGATGGTCTTTGGGTCTCCACTCCGCACTCTCCCTCATTCACAATGATATGATTTTTTATTCTGATGATGCCTGATACCTGATCCCTTCGACACATCATGATCGAGTGGCTGGTGTGCTTCTTCCATGTGGGCTTTGTTACTTCTGAGCTAGATGGCCGCTTGTTTACCTTCAAGCCTTTAAGACCCCAGACTCTATATCTTTTGATAGCCGGGCACCATCAGCTTTCTTCACTACATTTGCTTATGCACCCATTTGTCTTTAGCTATTGTATCAGGGAGGTGAGCATCATGGAATGCCAGTTTAATAGAAGAAAGTATTCTTGCATTGAGGGAGTACTTGAGTGGAAGCCCAATGTCCATCTGCTACTTTAATACTAAATCTATACATATATGCACATAGATCTATTTCCACATCCTCATATCTAAATGTATTTAAATATGTGCATACCTGTATTTAGACCTCTAGAAATGCCCTTTACCTTCTAACTCTTTCCTCTATTTCCTTTTACTTTCCTCTTGTCCCACTAGCATGGTCAGGCTTCATTAGGGTTTCAGTAATTCCTCTTGGTTACATTACCCTTGGTCCCGCCCTACGAAGCCTCCAACACCCTCTCACCACCGATTTTGAACACTTGTTGTTCCCTCTTCCCTGGGTTTGTTAACACCACTACCTTTCCCATGACACCCCGGAATGGTCGGTCCCTTTGTTTTCTCCTCCAGATTGCTCATCCAGCCTATCTTACTTAGGCAGACCTGTGGAGATAATAACATGCACAAAAGCAAGATGGAGCAAAACCAGCAACAAAATAAAACAAGTGACTATACACTATTTACCAAAAAAAATGAGAGTTGGTTATAAGGCAAAACTTTCAATAATCATTGACAGTGTCGGAATCATACCTACTAGATTAATACATATAAAATAAAGGAAGGAGGACATGAAAACAATAAGTCTATGGTAGTCTCGGCCATCATTTATTGCACACTTTCAAGGCAAGAGGGCCAAACCAAAGTCCAACAGCCACCAGTTCTAGACCTTTTGTATAGCCGTCATTTGCTTCTTCTTATACTATGACATTTTAGCCTTAAGTCTAAGGGCTACTGGTAAGTTTGAGCTAAAGCACAGTTTATTTACTAAAGTTTCCACACCAAATCTTCCTAGTGGCCTATGAAATATGTGGTCCTCAAAAGAACAGGGTCTAAAGTCCCAGTAGTCTATAGCACATAATCTAGGTTACCAAATACTGGATAGAAACGAGGTCAAAAGTGTCTAATTAGGAACCTAGCCCAGCCATAGCCTCCCCTTGGGGTCTATGTAAGTATTGTTTGGCATTTTTTCCTGATGGGCATTTGATCCTATTTTCCTAAAATGTACTTGCCTGCTTGATATATTCTCCATGTAGATCTACACACCACTGATAGCAGTGTTTCCATCAAAGCCTTTCTTTAAAGACTTTGGGAATCTTCTCTCCACACTATGTCAAAAGGGCAGTTTAGACATCTGTAAGGGACTCAAATGTGTGTTCTTTGAGTTGTGGGATCAAAAAAGTCTGAAGGCAAGATCAAAGATGTACAGTGGAGAAAAGGTCTTTTAATAATAAAATCCACATCGGATTCCGTGTAGCTTATAGCTAAAACAAATTACAGGGGTTAAAAAAACTTGGAAGATATGTAACTGCTTTCCTTTTCAGGCCAAATGTTTGAAAAGTCCATGAAAAAATGACATTATTATACTATAAAATTATATATAAAATATAAATTCTGAATAGCCACATAAGGATTAATTTAGGTAGCAAAATATAAGCATAAGTAGTTCACAATAACAAAGGAAATAATTGGATGTACATTTGCACTTATTATTTCGCAGCCACTTTGCTTCATGTATGATTTCTGGGTGGCATAACAGTTTAAGCTTGACGACTAACTGCAAGGTTTGTGGTTCAAATCTACTCATCAGCTCCTTGAAGAAAGCTCTGATGATTTACCTTCCTGATGTCTATCTTTGAAGACCACCTGAAGCACTTTAACTTACTCTGAAGCCTGTGGGGACATTATGAGTCAGACAACAGGTTTGATTATTTTATTTCGCCCCTGCAATATTGGTTTCATTTATTATTCCCATTTTAGAGGCATGGACACTGAGTCCCAGTTCAATGAAGTCAACTTGCCTAAAAACCAAAACAAATGAAGTCATCACCTGACTTGTTCTGAGTCCATATAGGACTCAGGAGATATAGGACATAACCATATCAGACTGTCCCCACAGGTTTCTGAGATTCACTTTTTATGGGGGTAGAAAGCCTCATTTGTCTCGAGTTGGTGGTTTCGAACTTGTGGTTGGCTGCAGCCCAGTGTTGCCTACTATGATACCAGGGTTCCTCAACTTGCCTAAAGGCAACAAATCATGATTTGATTCCTGATCTAATTGATTGGCAGTCTACGTATGTTGTCTTGTACCTTGCTGCCTTCTCTAGAAGTAGTGTTGCACTCTCTTTGGAAATAGGCAGCCCCAGTCCCAGTGATCTCTTACATCTGTGAATTAATATGTTAAAGATGGTTACATTCTTTAGAAACCAAGACTGAGGCCATATGGGGCCAGAATTGACCAAGAGTATTAAAGCTATTTTGTTGTTCTTGCTAAATTACACCAAATCCTATTAAATTTTAACACTGGCTTAGTGGTTATTTATTGGGACGCAATTCTCAAGCTCTGGATTTGAAACCACCAGCCTCTCTGTGGGAGAAAAACGGACATTACTACTCCCCAAAGGAGTCACAGCCTCAGAAATTCATGGGGGACAGTTCTACTGTGTCCTATGGGGTCCCTGTGAGTCGACATTGACTCCATGGCACTAAGTAGAACTGGATATGGCCACAAAGGTCTTTCTTTAAGTGAAACATGGACGTTTCTCAAGCAAATGTCTCAAGCTTTGAATACTCATGGATCAAAACACAGATAAATAAATTTTGGTGCCTCTTAGAACCAATACTAGATGCCAAAAATAATTCCTTTTTCAACACTGCAAAAAGATTATTTTTAAGCTCGCCATTAATTTATTTGTACTTATTGGTACTTGTAGAAATATTTAAGGTTTCTTCATTTTATAGTTTTAGATGTTATAAAACAGATATGTTGCATTTTTTATTTCTGTGTGAAAGCTATACATTTTCCAATAAAACAAAATATTTTTTCCTATGGGACTTTAAAAATTTTAACTAAATTAAGAAAATGTCCTTCTATATTATGTAACACTTCTTAAACTACAACCATCTGTAGCGCTGACATTAGGTATTTGGGATACCATTTTACCGTCTTTTCTACTTTCTACATTCTACCCAGTAGAAAGTGAAAAAGGAAAGTTGAAATCTAACTTTATTTACACTGAATGGAAACAGACCATCTTTCCTAAATTGGGTAATCTTGGAGAAACCTGGATATATATATATATATATATATATATATATATATATATATATTTAAAATTACAGTCATTTTGTTCTTGTTGAGAATATACAAAGCAAGGTATGCATTGATTCAACAGTTTCTACATATGCCATTTGTAACACTGATTGCATTCTTTAAATTATGCACACATGCTCATATTTTTCCTGAGTTGTTCCTTCTTTATTAACATAAATCCACATTTATGTTAATGTCTAATCTTTCAAGTTGCTGTTGAATCTCCTGTAGTTCTTGTCCAATCATTCAAGTTGTTGTTGTCACTATAATCTTCTATAGATCGTTCTTAAACTAGTATAATACAGAAGTTAAACTCTTTGGTTTAAAATTTCTTCAAGGGATGTGTTTGGTTTAAGGTTTAAAAACTATCTCAAGGCTATAGTTTCAGAGGTTTACCCAACTTTCATAGCTCCAGGAAGTCTAAAGTCCATGACACCTTGAAATTCTGTTATGCGCCTTCTCTGCCATTGATCAGGATTTGTCTATAGCAACTTTGATGAAAATGTTCAGTAGATACAACTAGATAGTTGGCTGCTATGTAGTTCTTCAGGTCTTATGACAACTGAGACAGTTTTTCATAGAGGTAATTAGTCACAGACTCCATATCCTTCCCCTATTCCTGTTCCTGCTGCTGCTCCAGGTGAGGTGAATAGATACCAAGTGTTGTGTCCTAGAGGATCACTGGCAAGCTTTGAAGACTCCATGCAACACAACAGAGAAAGAGGTAAAGAAGTCACTAAGGAGGTGTGAAGTTAACACCAAAATAACTGTCTATAACATTGTGTGCAGTATTTCACAGAAATTTAGCTCTTGTAAAGGTATTCCTGTATTTATAACAATGACAACATTTTTACGGAAGCTCAGGTTTCAAGTATCAATATAAAACATAAAACGCCATGGTTAACAAGTTTACTCTTTGAACATTCAAATGTGCTCAAGACACTGCCCAGCCGTAATGATCCTTTGAATGATGTGGTTGCATCTGCGTGCACTACAGTTGCCTGTTGTTTCCCTTACGACTTATGTTTTGTTGTCACTGAGTTTGCCAGTATTGCTCGGCGTGTCTTAGCTACAATGTTGTGGTGTTTGTGAACCCAAACTAATAACGTTGTTTTGGAGAATGAAGTAATAATGGAAGCAAAATGAAGGAAAAAATATGTAAAGGCTTCCCTTCTCTTACTAATAAAGTTGAAACTAGTTATGTAATTCAATGTTGAAAGAATTTACAAAACAATTTTGCTGTTTGTGTACATATAACCTATACTTCTGTTTGCTAATAATTCAAAGAGCATTTTTGTATCTATATTCAAGAGAGATATTGACAGATAGGTTTCTTGTGGTTCTTGCCTGGTTTGGGTATCAGTTAGGATTGCTTCCATACAATTAATTGTTTTTGTTGGATGTGGTCAAGTCAGTTCCCACCCACAGCGACCCTATACGCAACAAAACAAAATGCCTCCCTCTCTTGTGCCACCTTGTCTGTCACTTTGTCCTACTGTGACGGTTTCTGAATTACTTAGAGGCTGGAGGCTATATCACTGGTATTTCACATACCAGCAGGAAAGCGGTGGAATTAAAATATTTTAACCACTCGTTGCTGTCCTAATGACCATTTCAAGTATAAAAAGGTAGTTCATTATTTCATACATTTAATACTTAAATACGAGCCATAAAAGAGGTTCACAAAGCAAGATGATGTTATAAGAAATAGCTATAAAATATTAATGAAAAAATACTAAGTGATACCTGACAAAAACATTAAAACAGTTATTTAAGATATTTCCATATTGCTTCTTGATTGGCATCCTCACATGCAATATTCTTTGCTTTTTTGGCCATGTGATTTATCCCTAACCATCTCTTCACTGTAGGAGGATATCACTCCTTTATCGACAGGTGGTTTAGATACTAGTCAGCGTGTTTGATATATTAGCAACAAAAGCCTTCTCTGAACATGTGTTCACCCTTGAAACACCCCTTTCTGCTTATGCTGAACTTACAGAAATTGCTCTGATGATATTTTTAGCTCTTTGAACACTTTCAGAATTTGCATAATTCATTCATACTCTCTCATGGGAATGGGGGCATAACACAAAGTTGAAAAGGATGACAGAATGTCACTCTGGTAGCTTGGCCCTTTTTCTCTTTATGTTATATGATTGCTGATTGAAGTTACAAACACAAGGAAGTAAAAATGTAGTATTTCATCAAAAGTATAATGGATTTTATGAAAGGACTAAATGTCACAAGCATAGTTCTATTTTTTATACCGATGGATGAAATGAGCATTACTATAGCTACTTAGAATATGCTGTTGCACAGATGAATGTTAAAAAGAGGAAGGAATGTAAATTTGTGATTTCAACATTGTGTGGCTGCCCAGACACTCACCTTCCGGAGAACCCTGATTACAAGTGTCATTTTAGCAACCAGTTTGCTGAACTTGATTTGATTTAACAACCAGTTTGCTGAACTGGCTTGATTCCACCATGACAGTGGGTTCACCCAACGTGAACAGCTTCCAGCAGAGCAGCTAGACTAAGAGGAGAATACAACGATAAATGGGTTGCTCACTTCAGGCAAATTGGCCACTGAAAACCCCATATAGAATTAATAAGGGAATATTTTTCCTGCTCTGTGTTTTGGAAGAATTTAAACAATGCTGGTGCCAGGTCTACTCTAAATGTTATGTAGAAGTTCCTAGTGAAGACATCTGGTCCAACACTTTTGCTGTTGTTTGGAGGTTTTTGATGACTGATTCAATGTCTCTTTATATGTCATGACTCTGATGAGACTTTCTATTTCTTCCTGCTCAGTTTTAGTAGGTTTTGTGCTTCTAAGAATTTATGCATATCATTTAGTTTACCATTTGTTTATATATTTTGTCATAATTGCCTTTATTTCCACTGGCTCAGTTGCAAAATTCCTTCTTTCATTTTTTTTATATTGCCTATTTTCATCTTTTCTCTTATTTTTGCCAAGATAAAGGTTTTCCATTTTATTAATCTTTTCAATAAACCAACTTCCAGTTTTATTGTTTCTGTCTAATGTTTTATATATTCAATTTTATTTATTTATGCTCTATTATTTGTTATTTTCTTTCTTCTGGTAGGTTTAGATTGGATTCTTCTGTTTCTTGTGTCTGGGCTGGCAAGTTGAGCTCTTGATTTGGGCTCTTTCTTCCCTTTTCACGTCGTCATTTATTGCTAGGTGTTTCCCCGGGTACTGCCTTCTCTGCATCTCATATGTTTTGATATGTTACACTTTCATTTTCATTTCACTCTAAGAAATTTGAGATTGTGGGGGGGTGTGGTGTACATTGGTAGCTTAATTCTAAGCAGCTTAATTTCCATGTGCTTATGTCTTTTCTAGTACTTTTCCTGTTATTGATTTCTCGCTTCACTCTGTTGTGGCCAGAGAATATATTTTGTATGACGTTAAGTTAAAAAAAAAAAAAGTAAACTCCTTTTGTGACCTAAAATGTGCTCTATCTAGGAGAATGATATATGAGTAGTGGAATAGAATGTATATAGTGTGTTTTGAGATAGAGTATTTTAGATATGTCTACTAAGTGTAGTTAGTTTATAATACCATTGAAATACACTTTTTCCTTATATGTTTTTTTCCCTAGATGTTCTCTCCATTATTTAGAGTGGTCTATTGAAGTCTCAAACTATTATTATCCATTTCTTCTACTATGTGTTTCTTATTTCAATTTTTCAGTATTTGCTTTATGTATTTAGGCATCTCAATCTTGGATGCATATATACCTATAATTATTAAAAATCTTCTTGTTTAATTAGCTATTTAATTTTTATATAATCCTATCTATATTTTTTTCTAATAGATTTTTGCTTTGAAGTCACTTTGGTGCTGTTTGCTTCATCAGTTCACTTTTGCTTAATATTTGAATGAACAGTTTTTTAAGTCCTTTCATTTTCAACCTTGTGTCTTTCGTTTAAGGTAGCACTTCTCAACCTGTGGTTGTGACCCCTTTGGGGGTCAATGACCCTTTCACCAGGGGCACATGATTCATAACAGTAGCAAAATTACAGTTATGATGTACCAACAAAAATAATTTTATGTTTGGGATTCACCACAGCATGAGGGACTGTATTAAAGGGTTTGCAGCACTAGGAAGATTGAGATTCACTGGTTTAAGGTATGTCTTGGTAAACACCATATGGTTGGATAGTGAGTTTTTGTTTTGTTGTTGTTTACTTGTTTGTTTTTAATACATTTTGCCTCTTTCTGCCTTTTGTTCGGAGCATTTGCTCATTTTTACATTTATTGTGATTGCTGATGAGAAGTGACTCACTTTTTCCCTCTTGGGTTTGTGGGTGTGTGTGTCTTAAGCCTTATCTTAAGCTATATCCTCATCTTCGTTAAGGAATAGTTTATCCACGTTTACCTCACTTCGCTTCATTGTCATACTGTGTCAGAGGGGGATGCCTCTTTAGTTCCCCACTAGTGGAGACTCTGCCTATCTCTCACAAACCACTGGCTGCTGCTGGCTATCCTAGGCCCTTGCTGCTGAGATTTTCTTTTTCAGGGGATGTCAAGGAAACACAGGGATTTGCCCCCTATTCCCAGCTAAATAGTTAACTGAACTCATCCTCTTGTAAATAGCAAACACTCACAGTTTCTTTTCAAGTCTCTCGGCAAACACTCAGTCTCTTACCAAGCTGATGATTGCAGCTCTTTTTCTTCTAATGAAAACTAAGGTTGCTAGAAGGGTGTTGTTGTTAGGTGCTGTCTAGTCAGTAACAAAGCATAGCGACCCTGTGAACTATAGAAGGAAGCCCTGCGTGGTACCACACACCAGCTATGTGAGCCCATTGTTGCAACCTCGGTGTCAGTCCTTCTTGAGGGTCTTCCTTTGTCCACTGAGCCTCTGCTTTCCCAAATATGAGGAGATCTCCAGAGCCTTCTACTGTCCCTCCCCCCACGTCTAAAACCATTTTCTCTTCATAAAGACATTTGTTCATTTATGGGCAAAGACAAGCACCGGGAGAAAGCAGAAGGATTGTCCATGCAGTACACGGAGTCCAGGCATGACAGGAATTTTAAGTCAATTGTGCAGTTATGGATAGAGTAGTTGGCAAACCTATTTCAGTAATCTGCAACAGACCCTTACTGGTCTTTGGGTTAATTTTTTGTTTACCTGCCCAGTTTAACGAACCTTAAACAGCATCAATGTCATTTTCCAGGGCTCAGTTCTGGAATTTGAGCCACAGTTACTAAACCATGTTCTGGCAAGGAGAAATGTTTACTCAGATTTAGATAGAAGGAGACATTCATATTTGTTAAGCAGCAAAGGAAACTTGATATTTTCCCCAGTTTTACCAAACTGATTTTGCCAATCTAGTTTTCACACACATGCTAATTGTACCTATTTATTAGTAAACAAGCTTTTGTTTACGAGTCTCTTTTATTATTTGAGCACGAGTCTCTGAAATTTGGCTTTCAAACATTCTATCAGACTACTATATGAGCTTTCATCTTGGTTCTCTTAATGCAGGGGACATAGCAGATTTGTAATATCATGTGAATACTGCATAAAAACTTTTGAACCAGTCGTGCTGTTTTCTGATTTTATACAACCTTCATTTAAGCCTATATGCACATAATTCCATTTGCTAGGTAGACTTCATTGATACCCACCCCCCCACCCCCTGGTGAGTAGATGAGTCTAGGGACAATATTTATAAAACTAAATTGGAATATTGACCAGACGTCACACTGTCCAGTACTGTATGGCCTGCATGTGTTCTTGCTATCATGCAGCTTATGCCAGCTCATTAAGGCACTATAGGACAGGATAGCACTGCTCTTGTGGGTTTCTCAGACTATTTGAGAATAGAAAGCCCTGTCTTTCTCCTGCAGATCATCAGGTGGTTTTGAACTGTTGATCTTGTGGTTAACATCCTAACATGGTGTCCTTTTTATTACTAACAAAGTGCCCAACTCTGGAATTCATGGACATCTGACATGTAGTGCAGTGCTTGGCTTGTGGTAGCAGCTTAGCAAATCATTTTTGGCTGAATGAATGTTCATTGATTCAGTATATGGTCACAATCAAGCCCCAGCATATATGTTCAGTTCTATATTTTCAAACAAGTTTTTCAAACGAGTTTTCAAATTTAAAATTTGACCAAATCACTCAACTGAGACAAAATAGTCTTCTGCATGCATCTTTCTGCAAAAGATGATTCTAGATACTAAATGGAGGCACCGTTCATGAAAGAAGCACATAGTAGTGCTGCATGGAAATGATATCATAAAACTATGTATCTCTTGAAGGGTAACTTGGAGACAGAGAAAAAGAAAAGGACAAAGACAGAAAATAGTTTTAAAGGCTTATTTCAGAGCTCCCGGGTGAGGCTCTCAAGTCCCTGGGTGGGACCTGAGAAGTCGTGCTACCTGGGATGGAGGGGAAAGGTTTTATAGTACTGATCTTAGGTAAAGGCAGTTGAGGAATTTTTCATTATGATTTGGCTGTTTTGCAAGGTGGGCAGTTAATAACACAGTAACGGTGTAACAATGCTATCTGAGCTACCCTCCATCTGTGTCCAGGCTTCAGAGGTGATCATCTGGAGTTGTTGCATGCCATCACGCACCGTCATCAGGGTGTAGTGATCCACTTGCCCACCCCACCAACTCTCGTTTCTGCCTAACAGTTCTGACATGGAGTCAAGTGACACTGTGACTAAGCACTCAACTCCTAAATGAAAAACTAAGCTCGTGGTTCAATCCCTGCAGCCACTCAATGGTAGAAAGATGTGGAAGTCTGCTTATGTAAAGATTTTACAAACTGAGAAATCCTACAGGGCAATTCTGTTCAGTTCTATAGGGTCACTGTGAGTCCAAAATGATATGACAGTGACATCATCAACAACAACATCATGTACTTCTAACTTTGCATCTGAAGATTTTTTTTTTGAAGAGTCTTAAATTTCGTTTTATTCCAACATTTTGGAAAAGTTCACTTTGTTTTTTTAATCAATTTATTGGGGCTCATACAATTCATCACAATACATAGATCAATTGTGTAAAGCACATCTATACATTTGTTGCCCTCATCATAGATTTATATAAATGTACATTAAATGTGTCATATTTAAGCAGAGTTTTGTATTACCTAAGAAGTAGTTTAATGATAAATATGAAATAACAGATTTTATTTTCACATTGAAAATCTACTTACTAAGCACCACTAAATTTTATTAGCTTCAATAGTGATAGATTTTTTTTCTGAGGCAAATTAACCATTTAAATGTAAAAGGTGTTGAACCTGAAATCATGTCTGTAATGATCCACTCAAAAATCACTGTAGTAGTTACATAATCTGGTGTCAATTTTGGACTTGAGAGGATTAAGAGTAAAGGGGTGTAATCTAGTCTGTCAATCAGATCTTAACCAATGAGGCCTCTGTGTGAGAACTCCTATATTTTCCTCCTTGGAGATGAGAGATACTTCTCTCTCTCTACTCACTCCTTGAGAACACTCTACTGACCAGACACATGGCATTACACCCTGGGAGCTGGAGAAGTCACATGGACATACCCTAATGCAGCCAGATCTCTGGAGCCAGAGAAGCCACGTAGAAACTCCTGCCAGTGCTGAGATGCTTAAAATGCCACTGGATCCACAAGACTCCAACCAACTCGCCAGTGATCCTCCTGCATTCAGCATCATTGCATATATTTCATGAGTCTGAAGAGGACTTTATAGATTGATATAGGGCATATGGTCTAATATTGGAATTATGAACTTGATCTGGACTGGGCAAGGACATTTTCTCAATATTCAATTGCTCTTGTATATAAACCTCTTTCTTATATACATATGAGTGTCTATGAATTTGTTTCTCTAGTCTACCCAGACTAATACAATCACCTCCATCGATGAAATGGTCTTTAAACTCCCTTTCTCTTGTCATTCCCAAGGTGACAAGAAGCCCTTTGGGTGCATTGTGGTTGTTGTCATGGGATCTGTTTTGACTCATGGCAACTCAGAGTAAAGCAGGCGTAAACATTATAGGGTCCTGTGACATCTTCATTATAGTTAGAATACTCAAGTCCATTGGTGGTATCACCTCTTAATGATGGTTAGAATACTCAAATCTACTTTTTAAAAATAGTTTTTCTGGCCTTTCTTCCTAGTCTGTCTTAGTTTGAAATGCTTGTCTTGTAGCTGCTATAATCAGAACAACATTCAAAAGCCATTACACAAACAGACCAATGGGCTCTAGACCTGATATATATTACGTACTGTTGATGGAATGACTGAATTCTTTCACTCTCATATTTTCTAATTTTTTTCATTGATCTATTAAGTGAAAACATTCATTGCACGTTATATATCTTGGGCTAGAAAGAACAGTGTGATTCCTATTCCCAAGTTCTCTAAGATCCTGCAGAAAATGAAGTCAAATGGGAAAAGGGAAGCATATCTTACAACTATTGTGACCTAGGAATAATTCAAGGTTCATTTGTAATGCAAAGTTGTTTTTCATGTGTGATATCAGGTTGATTCTGACACATAGTGACCTGGCACAACAAAGTAGAACTGCAGCATAGGTTTTCATATGTTGTGATCTTTACTTTGGGGAGCAGATATAGATATACTGGTCTTTTCTATTGCCAGAGTGACTAGGGGGTCAACCTGTGACATTTTGGTTACAACCAAGTGCTTGTGCAACTGCAAGGATAACTGCAGCAGATATAGCTGTTCCCTTAGGGGAACGTGCTTTCCCTATTTTTTAATATGATTACAGGATTTGAAAGAAAAAGAGTCAAAAAGTAAAGACCAGATTTTTCTTACACCTATTTCAGCTTTTTCCTTAGGAGAATATTTCTCTTACCCAAGTCCCTTACGATATATTTTTAACTCAAATGTCCTCTGTTTCTCCAGGGAAGATAGAAAACAGATTGTTATCTCTTATTTAGCAATCACCATATTTGGCAAGCTGATTTGCTGGATCCAAACCAGAAAGATTAAAAAAAAATAGGAATGCATAGAAAATTCTGTACTTAAATTCAAAATCTTACAGATAAAAACAGAAGAAGTACTGAGGTATATGGAAAAAGAACTGAGGATTTTAATTGGCTACCATCTAAAATAGACAATGAAAAATTAAAAGCTAAAATGTTTGCTATTGAAAGAGGTGATTGCTAAAAACCTAACTCAATCTCTTCATCTCAGTTGGTATTATAGGAACACTATTCACATCACAATGAGTACTGTGTTCATTTTAATCGGCACCGGTCGGGATATAGTTTAAAAATTCAGTAAGTCACATTTACAATTTTGGACAACCTGAAAAGTTCTTATGAAGGAGAGATCCAAACATACATCTCTAGACAAACTCTGGACTCTACCTCAGTGTGTCAGTCTGGGTAGACTAGAGAAACAAATCCATGGACACACATATGTGTACAAGAAATAGATTGATATACAAGAGGAATTGAACATTGAGAATGCATCCCATCCCAGTCCAGTCTACATCCATAAGTCTGATACTAGCCCATATGTCTGATACCAAGCTATGTGTTTCAGACTCAGAAACACATGCAATGATGTCGAATGCAGGGCGATCATAGGCCAGTGGGTACAAAGTCTTTGGATACAGTGGTATTGTTAGCATCTCAGCGCTGGTAGGGGTTTCTACATGGCTTCTCCAGCTTCAGAGGTCTGGTTGCACCAGGGTAGGTCCATGTGACTTCTCTAACTTAGGGCACTAGTGTAGTTCCATGTGTCTTGTCAGCTGCAACGTCTCCCATGGAGTGGCAGAGTGAAAAGAAACGTCTCCCGCCTCTAAGAAGGAAGTACCGAATTTCCCAGAATTCTCAGTAGAAGCCCATGCCCACAAAGAAACCTCATTGGTTATGATCTCACTGACAAGCTAAACTCCACCCCTACACTCTTAGTCCTCAAATTGACAAAGGATTACCACACTCAGTGATGAGATTCAAATAATTTAACAGTTTGCTGCCTTAATGATTGTTTTAAATATTAAAAGACCCACTATAACAAAAGGTAGTTTATTGTTTCATACAATCAACAATAAAAGAGTTACCTAAACTACTTATGTTATAAGAAATGATTTTAAAATAGTAACGAAATATATTAAATTATATATGACCAATAAAACAGTTTTTAAGATTGTTACATATTGTTTCTTGATTGGCATCTTCAATTGCAATGTTCTTCACTTTTATCTGAACATCATCAGCTGTGCAATTTATCCAAAACCATGTTTGCATTGTAGGAATGGGATCCCATTCCTGTAGAAGTAGGCCAATTCGACAATAGTCATTGTGTTTGGTAAATTAGAAACAGGTGAGTTCTCTTCTCTGAGCATATTATGTTTGTATTTGAAAAATACCCTTTCTACTTCTGCTGAATTTATAGCAATAATTCTGAAGATATTTTTTAGCTCTTTGCATACTTTCAGGAACTGCAGAATTCACTCATAATAATATCTCATAGGATTTGGGGACATAGCACAAACTTGAAATGAATGACACCGTGTCACTCTGGTTGTTTGTCACTTTTCCTCTTTATGTTATATGTTTGCTTAGTGAAGTAACAAACAAAATATTTAATCAAAAGTATAATGGAGTTTTTTGAAATGAATAAATAAATATTGCAAGCATAGTTCTAAGGTTTTATATCTATGGACGGAATGAACATTACTAGAGGCACTTAGAATACTTTGTTGCACAGATGAATGTTAACAAAGAACAATGTATTTAAATTTGTGATTTCCACATTGGATGGCTGCTCAGACACTCACCTGACAGAGAACCCTGATTACAAGTGCCATTTTAACAATCGGTTTCCTGAACCCAACAGAAAATTAAGTATAGGTTCTGATGAATGGATATGAACTGGCTGAATTCCCTAACTGCTCTAATTTGATATTCAGTTTCAGCCATCTACCGAGCATCTTTCTCATTTGAGTTTATAACAGTTCACCTTCTCCATAATTGAATTGATCCCACTTCCTTTTGATAAGCTCATTACCCTATAATATTAGTACCCCTGCTCTAAGAGCCACCTATGAAAAAAATGGTAGTTTCCTTTAACTCCACCTTATACGCTACCACTCATCTCCAAGATTTATAAAGCTTTGCTATTCTTTGAAGGTCATCACTTTTGCATTTGCCTCCTACTTTAACAATTATTGCCTTAGATGTGGAGGCGGGTGGAAATATATTTATGATGAGCTAAGACTTCCTATCTCTACCAAATATTTTCTCCATTGTGCTTTCAGTTATGCCCAGTGAAGTTCTAGTAGGTTCTTGGTGCTAACTATATGCCTTTAAAAGAGTTTCTAATACTACACATGATTCACAGTCATCACTCAGAATTTCAAGATAAAATAATAACTGTATCATAAATCTAATTTGGTAGCTTTTTAAAAATCATTTTATTAGGGGTTCATACAACTCTTATCACAATCCATGCATACATCAATTGTGTAAAGCTCATTTGTACATTCATTGCTCTTATCATTCTCAAAACATTTGCTTTTTACTTGAGTCCTTGTTATCCGTTCCTCGTTTTTTGCCCTCCCTCCCCGCTCGCCCTCCCTCATGAGCCCTTGATAGTTTATAAATTGTTATTTTGTCATATCTTGCCCTGTCCGACATCTCCCTTCACCCACTTTTCTGTTGTCTGTCCCCCAGGGAGGAGGTCACATATAGTTCCTTGTAATCGGTTCCCTCTTTCCAACCCATTCTCCCTCTACCCTCCCAGTATCACCACTCCCAGTATCATCACTCCTATAGGGCTCATCCGCCCTGGATTCCCTGTATTTCCAGTTCCTATCTGTACCAGTGTACATCCTCTGTTCTAGCCAGACTTGCAAGGTAGAATTCATATCATGATAGTGGGGGCGGGGAGGAAACATTTAGGAACTAGAGAAAAGTTGTATTTTCATCATTGCTACATCACACCCTGACTGGCTCATCTTCTCCCTGAGACCCCTCTGCAAGGAGGTCTCCAGTGGCCTGCTAATGGGCTTTGGGTCTCCACTCCGTACTCCCCCCATCATTCACTATGGTAAGATTTTTTGTTCTGATGATGCCTTATACCTGATCCCTTCGACACCTCGTGGTTGCATAGGCTGGTGTGCTTCTTCCATGTGGGCTTTATTGCTTCTGAGCTTGATGGCCGCTTGATTACCTAGCTTTTTAATGCCCATTTCAATCTTTCCAGTGGCATATATGCTGAAGTCAGGTAAGTAAAATGCTTTTGATTTTTAAAAATTCTAATATTCATTAGCATTTACTCTGCATTTCCTTAGATATTTTATGATGTCATCTCCTAATTAATAAAAATTAAACATACCCCTGTGAGGAAGCATCTCACCCCATATCTTTCTTACTCTATCTTTTTTACCCCTCTTGAGGAGGACTTGAAACATGTACTGATGAATATCAAAGACTACAGCCTTCTATATCGATTGTAGATCAATATAAACAGCAGCCTTCATAACTGAACCAATAAACAATATCATGATAAACAGAGAAAAACATTGAAGTTGTTAAGTATTTTCTTTTACTTGGATACACAGTCAATGTTCATAGAATCAGCCATCAGTAATCAAGTGATGTATTGTATTGGGCAAATCTGCTGGGAATGATCTCTTCAAAATGTTACAAAGCAAAGATGTCATTTTGAGGACCAAGGTGCAACTTGATCACCTAACATGCACCTAAAAACTAAGCAATGCCTAAGGAAGACTGAAGAGTAATCGATGCCTTTGAATTAGGGTGATGATGGAGAATATTAAATATCCCATGAGCTGCTGGAAGAAATTATAAGTCTATGGGAGGATAACTAGTGGAGTGCTCCATAGAAGTGAGAATAGCCAAATAACATAACTTTGGGCATGTCATCAGGAAAGATCAGTCTTTGGAAAAGGCTATCATGCTCTGTAAAGTAAGAGGGTCAAAAAAGAGAGACCCTCAATGAGATGAGTTGACAAAGTAACTAGGGGTTCAAAGGATAGCACAATTGTGAGGATGACGTAGACTTGGCAGTCTTTTATTCTGTACAAAGGGCTGCTGTGAGTCACAAGTACCTAACAACAACAACAAAAATTGGTAAGATATGCACTCAGGGGTCAGGTGGCATCTCTCTATCACCTGCCAGAGGCTTCTTATTTATTGAAACAAGATTGATGATGGGGACCCTAGCATTCTTCACAACAAATAAATAGGTTAAGGAGTATCCTGTATTATATAATAATACTATTTTACAAGTGTTTTGTTGAAAAACAACATTGGGAAAGAACACATTATATATCCCTTTCTATGAAGAGCTCTATGGGAAAGAAAATTGATTGTGTTTATTACAATATTTGCTTGTTTGGAGCATTAAACTTTGGTTTTGCTGTTTATGAGCCTAAAAGATGGTGGCACACAACTGCCTACAGTCACATTTGAAGACAGCCCTGATGTCACGGGTCTTCCATGTGTCAGAATCAACTCAATGTCAACTGACAACCCCAACAATCAATTATACACTTGTAGAATCTTCTGACAATCAAACACCTATTTAATCGTACATCATTCTAGCTCTTTTATTTTGTCATCCAAATCCTAGAATTTATTTATTCTTGGAACACATTGAAATTAAGGTAATTGGATGTCGACAAAATTTTATTTGGTGTTCCCAATGAATTTTGTTACAACTTGATAAAATTGAGGATTGGTTTGTCTTTATGCCATTGAAAATGAAAGGTAGAATTTAATGAGAAATCAGATTATGTGCCGATGGATCCAGCTGAATGGAAGAGATAAAAATGTGTAGTTCTCACCCTCCAGTATTAGGGTGATCCTGTGGGAAGTGCTGGGGGTTGGGAGGCAGCCAAGGAATGGTGCAGTTCCTGGGGGCATCGAAACCAAGTGCTATTATGAATTGTAATTGTATTTGCACTGTTCTTCTTTATTTGCTCCCTCTGATGGCATCAGCATATATACAATATACCTATATAACAACAACAACAAAATGTGTAGTTCTGCGTAACATCATAGTAATAGCTAATATTTATAAAACACTATAATAACTTCACATCCATTAACTTATGTAATGAATGACAAAGTCATCAATATTCCTGATATTCAAGAATACACTCATAAGTAAAAGAAGGATGTAGCATGATGTCAGGTCTTGACACTGTCCCCATTATATAAATTAGAATAACAGGAAATCAAAGAGAAAGAAAAACATAGTTACTCTTAACTAATCTCATAAAGTGGAATTTTTATAAGCATTTAAGTAACTGTATGAGCTGTTGGTTGAACATTCAGAATAACTGAGTTCCGGTTAAGGAGCCCTGGTGGTATAGTGGTTAAATTGGGGCCTATGATCTACAAGGTCAGCAGTTAGATACCAGCAGTTGCTTCTCTCGAGAATGATGGGACTTTGCACACAGTCTTGGAAACTCACAGGAGCAGTTCTACCATGTCTTAGCGTGTCCCCATGAGTCGATGATGGCAGTGAATTTGGCATTTGATTGGAACAAGCATGTCATTGATGCCTGAGTTTTGGAATATTCAAGAAGAAAAGGCTCAATGACCCTTTCATTTCAGGTCTACTCTGTAAATTCTGCCTCCCTGTTTGGAGTTCTTAGGTGGCAGAACTTGTGTCTGGGGCTTCCAGAGTTTCAGGCTTTTACCTGTTTTCGTAGAAGGTGGCTTGATTTGTTCAATAGAAGCTTGTTCATTTGAATGCCTTCTTATTATGTCTTCCTTATGAACAGAGGAAGAGGGCAGAGTTAACTCAAGGATGAAGGATTAGGTAAGGAAAAGTAAGGGTGTGGTAGTTACATAATCTGGTGTCAATTTGTGTAGGGGTGGAATCTAGCCTGTCAAATAGGCTGCAGCTTGATGACCTCATTTGGAAGGGCGACAGAGTTAGATAGCTCAATGGAGACTAGCTACAGACACTGCAAGACATTCCTGTTGACAAGCCACATGGAACTTGCTAGAGCCCTGGAACTGGAGGAGCACATGGACACCCATGCCAGTACTGAGATGCTTACACCATCACTGGATCCACAAGATTTTGCACCCACTGGCCTGTGATCTTCCTGAATTCAGCATCATTGAATGCATTACATGAGTCCAAAGAGGAATATATAAATTGGTATTGGACTAATGTTGGATTTATGGACTTGACCCCAACTGGACTGGGATGTTTCCTTAATGTATAATTATTCTTTGATAAAAAGTTCTCTCTTATACACATGTGAGTGTCCTTGTATTTGTTTCCCTTGTCAACCAAGACTAACAAAGAGGGAAACAGGAAACACCCTGAGGAAGTAAGATAAGTGATGGTACATTGAAGGGATTAAACTGGATGAATTCATAAAAAAATTGTTAAAATGGTTGAATGTAAAACTCATGATTTTCCTTGCATGCATACCACGGGCATCCCAAAATCACAATAAAAAATATAATAGACTGAGTTCCTGATATATGACATCAGTGCATTTCTTTCATATTCCTAAATATTATAGTGGCATTCACTGCATTTAAAAGGGAATTTTATTTCAGAAAAACAAGTTTTAGTGTAGAGACTTTGGCTCTTTTCCTTAAAATACAAGTATTCAAGACACATGTGACCAAATAATGATTTGAATGTCAAGTAGACCATGAGTAACCTTCAAAAAAGCAAATGTGGTGAAGAAAGCTGTTTTTGTGCATGTTGTTGTCTCTGCAGGTCTGTCTAGATAGGACAGCCTGGATGAACAATCTGGAGGAGAAAACAACAGGACTGACAGTTCCAGGGGGACATGGGAGAGGGGGAGG
>NW_022107407.1:3207085-3268767 GCF_000313985.2 Echinops telfairi
ACAGGGAATCCAGGGTGGATGATCCCTTCAGGACCAGTGTGAGTGGCGATACTGGGAGGGTAGAAGGAGAGTGGGTTGGAAAGAGGGAACCAATTACAAGGAACTATATGTGACCTCCTCCCTGGGGGACAGACATTAGAAAAGTGGGTGAAGGGAGACACCGGTCAGGGCAAGATATGACACAATAATAATTTATAAATTATCAAGGGCTCATGAGGGAGGGGGAAGCGGGGAGGGATGGGAAAATGAGGACCTAATGCCGGGGGCTTAAGTGGAGAGGAAATGTTTTGAGAATGATGAGGACAATGAATGTACAAATGCGTTTTTACACAACTGATGTGTGTATGGATTGTGATGAGTTGTATGAGCCCATAATAAGATGATTAACAAAACAAAACAAAAAAACCTAAATTAAAATGTTTCCCCCTAAGAAGGCTGCTTTCCTTCTCCTCCTCCTCCCCCTGCACCCCATCCCCTGTCTCTCCCCCTGGCCAATCACCCCTCACTTTTCTGCCTTCCTATACCTCTTCCTCAGCCTCCCACTTTTCCTCCCCAACCCTCTCCTCCTCCTCATATTCCAAGAGAAGCTCTGCCAGGTGATTAAGCTGATCTTCAATTTTAATTCCACAAGGTCTTGATTCATTCTTTCCTTTACACAATAGGAATAGTAGACCAACATCATTAGAGTTACTCGGATCATTTCTTACTTCAGTTCATTACAAAAAAAACCAAGACAAAACCTAAAGTATTTAATTTCATTTGGCCAATATAAAAATTTACCCTGCATGTGTACTACAATCACACACAAAAAATTTAAATACATTAATTGGCGTTCCTGATATATGACATCAGTGCATTTCTTTTATATCCTAAACATTATAGTGGCATTAACTGTTTACTAGTCTGTGTTAATTCAGTATTGAGTTCATAGAATCTAGAAAAAGCAGCATTAATTTGAGTAGATAGCGCCAGGCTTTCTTATCTTTCTTTCCAAAAACACAGGTCTACTTTGTATATTATTTCTTTTAGTTTTCCAGATTTTTTAGTAGTGTATAGTTTTTATGAACCACATAGATGTAGATATAATCAATCCCATTGTCATCTACTCAATTATCACTCCTGGCAACCCTAGGTAAAACTGCCGTGTAGGATGTCCTTGTCTGTAATCTTTGTGAAAGCGGGTCAACAGGCGGCCTTTTCTCTGTAGCACTGCTCAGTGGGTTTGAATCACCAACTTTCAGGTTCATAATCACGCACAAACTTTTTGTACCACCTTGGGACATTACCGATAAACAGGAGATAGTAATTTGTAGTCTCATCAAGAGAGGTTTCTTGAGGAGTCTCAAAATTTCTCCAAACCATAATTGGAATGAGGAAGACGAGTATAGCAGAACAATGAGTAGACCAACAAAATGACATTTCAAGTTGAGGAGATATTGTCAGACTTTCAGTGAATTACCAGGTTAATTAAAGAATACACTGAACAAGGTCCTCATTTAAACCTAAGGAGAATGAAAGCCACTAACCCATCACCACAGCCTATCACAGCATGTTCACTCTTTATCCACAGCATCTTTCAGCTTTACTTCATAGCAATTGCTACTAAATTTGTACATAAATGTTCAGAATTGCAATTAAACCCTGATGTTCAAATCCACTTAAAAGCAAGTTCATCACTTACTACTCAATTTACCATTGTAATTGTACTATTAGATATTTTCCATATTATTAGCACATTTGTTCTCTTTTCAATGTATATTACTGAGTAGTATCAGATGTGTATTACATTAGAAAGTATTGTAAATTGTTAACCTACATTTTAATGCCTACATTATTTTGCTAAGCAGAAATGATTTTCGTTTTCTGTATTATGACACAGAAATAGTTTTAACATGTAGAAAGCAAAACAAATTGCTTTTCTGATGCCTACTTTGATTAGCTGAACAAGAACTACACTTGTGGAGCCATACAAATTTGATATGCAAGTGTGCAACTTGGCAATTTGTTGACTTTTGTCAGTCAGCTAAGGTGTACCAGCAGCAAAGCCATCTGCCAAATGGTTGCATTTTGTAAATGTGGTATGTTTCATGAGATACACTGACAAATGAGTAAATTTATAAAGCTATTTTTGTTTACATTCAGACAGAAATATCCTTATTGTGACTATACTAGTGAGATTTTTATACCTGCAGATAGAGCTCTGTCTGAAGTTCAAATCTGTATGAGACTAATGTGTCAAAATTTTGAGCTGTTTTTAAGAAATACAGTTTCAGCCACATTTGGAGCCATTCCACAGTTTGCTCAAAGTCTCACTCTTTCCATTTTGATAGCTAGAATGCCAGTGGAGTGGCAAGCAGAAAACTGTTGGAAACATGAATAAAAGAATTTTTTTGAAAGGAATATAGTTCTTTTGAGTAACTGAAAGGATATGTCTTCAGGAGTATTTTTCATAAATTTACGCATGCATATACTCAACTTTACCTTTACTCACTTAATTATTTACATATGTTTTATTTCTATAAAATACAAGATCATTTGGCTGCATTAAAGTATTTTGAAACCAGATTACAGAACAGTTTCTAAATTTCTCTTTGAAGTCCCTATTCTCCAAAGTTGTGAGCACCATAAGTTAAAGGTGTGCGCACTGTAAGTTATCTTTCTAAGTATGAAAACTGACTTTGGGAAATACGTACTGGTCAAATCACCACTGTCACATTTAGTCCTAGTTTCCTATTGTAGCCTTTGTTTCCTTATTTTTCTTTGAAGACTATTTTTAGAACACTGCAAGCTTGTACCCCAAATGCCATAATTTTAAATGTTAGGTTACTCCATTCTTTTCCAATGACATGCTATTTTTAACATATACATCCTTGCCTAAGACATATAATATCTTTATGGTGACATTTTTAGATAAATCTTCTTAATTTTAATTAGAACAGAAAAAATAAACTTTATAGTGCAACCAGATAAATTTATAAACTTTGGAATTTAAACAATTTAATGTCTAATGTTTGTGTCATCTCTCTATTTTGACTAGACCATTTGAATTCTCAAAAAAATAAGTCAATATTTAGATAATTTCTCTTCTGTCTTCCTGATTATTCCTTAAATTTGGTAATTTTCCAGTTGTGACTTTACCTGAAATCATTTACAGCTCCCAGGGCATTTTAGCTTTTAAGCTTCACAAACCTCCAAATCTGAGTAGGTGTTGTGAAATAAATTTATACTATGGAGGTGGAAGGAAAACCATATGCCCCTAAATGTTTTGGATTTTTTTTTTAATGAGAGGGGAACTGGGAGGAAAAACAAACAAACAAACAAAAGAAACACAGAAGTGTGAGAGAAAATAACCCGCACAATGAGGAAGACAGTTAATACAGCAGGACTAAAAGAGAGACTCTATTGTTTAAGATATCCTTAGTATAAACAAGAAAACATTACTTTAATAACTGAAGAACGTTATCTGTTGGTAGGTAGCATCCAGTCTGCTCTGACTGAATAGCAACGACAGAGCAACACACTGCTTGGTCCCCATACTATGCAACAAATAAAATATTCCTTTATATGCTGTTTCTTTTTCATGTATTTAAATGTATTATCAAAGATGGCTGTAACACCTTGTAATCTTAACCTTTGATTAGTAAATTGTTTGATTTTAAGTTAGACAATAGCCTCAGATTCCAGGTATCCTGCTTTGAGATGAAACTTTCTCACAGTAATGGATATGCCAGAGCTCCGGAATATAAAACACATACAGAAGAAACAGATGCAGGTTCTGAGAACAAGACAGTTTCAAATAGGATAATATTTCATGGATAAGTGGGTACACAAATGAGTGCTTTTTTCTGAGTTCCTACATAATTATACACAAATTCCATATATACTTGTACCTGTTACACGGGGACTAAAATGTTTTTTAAGATGGTTCCGAGGATGGGGAGAATAAAAATATTTCATTATCTGTGGGTCTTCATGGTGGGAGGGTAGGACAGAAAGTTGGTCTGAGAATAACAAACTTTTCATAGAGGAAATATCCATTACTCGATTTTCCCAATAGCTCAAAGCTCAAACATAAGATTGGAAAAGTAAAATTTTATGAAGTAACAGTATGTAAATGAAATATAATGAATGAAAAACTAAAATCCTGTGGTAACTCTGCCATCAAATCAATTATGACCTATAGGGATCCTATAGAACTGGATAAAACTCCCCCGTGTTTCCAAGACTGTAAAAATTTTTTAAATCATTTTATTGGGGGCTTGAACAACTCTTATCACAATCCATACATGCATCCATTGTGTCAAACATATTTATACATTTGTTGCCATCATCATTCTCAAAACATTTGCTTTCTACTTGAGCCCTGGATATCAGCTCCTCATTTTTCCCTCCCACCCTTCCTTCATGAACCCTTGATAATTTATAAATTATTATAATTTTGTCATGTCTTATGCTGTCCAAGGTCTCCCTTAACCCCTCAGGAAGGGGGTTATATGTAGAGCCTTGTAATTTGTTCCCCCTTTCTACTCCAGCTTCCCTCCACCCTCCTGGTATCGCCACTTTCACCACTGGTCCTGAAAGGATCATCTATTCTGGATGCCCTGTGTTTCCATTTCCTATCTGTACCAGTGTACATACATCCTCTGGTCTAGCCAGATTTGTAAGTTAGAATTGGGATCATGATAGTCAGGGGGAGGATGCATTTAAGAACTAGAGGAAAATTGTACGTTTCATTGGTGCTATACTGCACACTGACTGGCTCATCTCCTCCCCACAACCCTTCTGTAAGGGGATGTCCAGTTGCCTACAGATGGGCTCTGGATGCCCACTCCACACTCCTCCTCATTCACAATGATATGATGTTTTGTTCTTTGATGCCTGATACCTTTTCCCTCCGACACCTCGTGATCACACAGGATGGTGTGCTTCTTCCATGTGGGCTTTGTTGTTACTCAGCTAGATGGTCGCTTGTTTACCTTCAGCCTTTAAGACCCCAGACACTATATCCTTTGATAGCTGGGCACCATCAGCTTTCTACACTACATTTGCTATGCACCCATTTGTCTTCAGCGAACGTGTCAGAAAGGTGAGCATCATGGAATTCCAGTTTAATAAAACAAAGTGTTCTTGCATTGAGGGAGTACTTGAGTGGAGGCCCCATATGCATCTGCTACCTTAATACTAAACCTATACATATATGCACATAGATATCTTTCCCCATCATCATATATAAATATATTTACATATATACATGCCTCTATTTAGACCTCTTTAAATGCCCTTTACCTCCTAGTTCTTTCCTCTATTTCCTTTTACTTTCTTCTTGTCCCAGTATCATGCTCAGCCTTCATCTGGGTTTCAGTAATTCCTATCAGTTACATTGCCCTTGATCAAGCCCTACCAGGCCTCCTACACCCTCCTCGCTGCTGATTTTAGATCACTTGTTGTTCCCTTGGCCCTGGGTTGATTAACATCACTTCCTTTCCCCCACCTCTCTATCTGCCATGTCTCCCTGGAACTGTCAGTCCCATTGTTTTCTCCTCCAGATTGTTTATCCAGCCTATCTTATCTAGATAGACCTGCAGAGATAATAATATGCACAAAAACAAGGCATAGCAATACAAAGCAACAAAAGAAAACAAAACAGCAACAACAAGCCTCATCTTTCTCCTGAAGAGTAGCTGGTGATTTCCAAATACTGACCTTGCAGTTAGCAGCCTGATGAATAACCACTATGAAACTAGGACTCTTGTTATCAAATCAACTTATTTTTTTCTTTTTATATGTTTATAATTTTTCACAATCATCATAACACATTTTCACGTGCCATGAGCTGGGCACTGGGAGAAACAAGAATGTGTAAGGTATTTTCTTTAATAAGTGTAGTTTGTTTTAATTTTTGTATTACAGGAAAAATACAGTTCTATTTTTGTTGTCAGTTGATTTGCCAACAGGAAATTTTATTTCAGTGCTCACATGGCATTTAATAGCATGATTATCAGTGGCTTTCCTCTACCATATGTTGTAAGTTCCCAACCAGGGGAATGAAAGCTGCCTACAAAACTTGATTTGCACAGATTTGACCTTATAATATTTTTTAGCTTTCTCATTGTGAATTGTTTTAAATTAAATCTTTTGAGTTGTTTTTCATCTCTTATTAAATCAGGTAAATTATAATCATAGTTCCTTGGGTTTATTCTCCCTTCTTTTCTTCTATCCTGTTTCAAATATATAGTTATATTTCAGTGTTTTCATACTTCTAGATTTTTTTCATGAAAACATCTACTTCTTCAGAGACCTAACTTTTTGAGAAGAGTTTGCTACTCTGTGTGTTTGAAGGCAGTTATAGAAAATGGCAGTGGGGGGTGGAGGTTGCCAGTGTACTCCTCCTACAAAAATAAAAGAAAACAAAACTCCTATATGTTGTCTCTAAGAGTAGAGGCCTCTAAGTATAACTCAGTGGTAGTGAATATGCAAGGCAGGATGTGTCATTCTGGCTAGGTTAGAGAAACAAATCTAGAGAGACTCATGTGTTTAAGAAAGAGCTTTATATACAAGAGTAATTGTACATTCAAAAAACATCCCAGCCAAGTCCATATCAAGTCCATAAGCCCAATATTAGCCCATGTCCATTACCAATCTATAAAGTCCTCTTCAGACTCACAAAACACATGCAATGGTGCTGAATGCAGGAAGATTACAGGCCAGTGGGTGCTAAGTCTTGTGGATCCAGTGGTGGTGGAAGCATCTCAATGCTGGCACGGGTCTCCATATGGTTCCTCCAATTCCCAGGGTACAGGGTCTATCAGCGTAGTTCCATGTGTCTTGTCAGTAGAGTGACTCTCAAGGAGTGGGCAGAGAGGAAATGTCTCCTACCTGCTAGGAGGAAATTCTGGAGTTCCCAGAATGCTCACGAGAAGGCCATGCCCACATAGAGGCCTCATTGACTATATCCCAATTAGCATGTAACTACCACACAGGACTTCACAGGAAGTTTCAGGAAGATGAAAACAGACATTACTTTTCTAGTAGTTAAATTAATTCCTATGTCTATTATAGCACAGAACAACAGAGCCCCTCACTCTGAAGGAAACTAGTGTGGAAGAATGACAAATGACTACTTGGGTGGCACAGGACTCCCTGGTGCTTTGGTTCAGTCCAAGACCCTCAAACCTTGGAAGCGCTTCATTTATTCTTCAGTTTGAATTATTAGTGGCTCCAAGTTGGGCTGCTAATGGTTAGGTCAGAAGTTTGAAACCACCATCTGCTCGTCCGGAGAAAGAATTGGCCTTCTATTCCCTTAAAGAGTTACCGTCTGGGAAAGTCCAGGCCAGCTATGCCCTTTTCTATAGGGTTCCCCTGAGTTGGCATCAATCCCATGGCAGTGAGTTTTGGTTTCTTTTTTTTTGTTGTCAATGCAAAAAAAAAAAAAAAAAGAAATGTGCGATTCCTTGCCTCTCTTGTATTTTGAATATATCCATTACATTTCTCTTCTTGTGAACATGGTATAACCAAGACTCAGGAGACTTATTTTAAGTTTAGGCTTGATACATTTTCTTTGCATAACTTCTGACTTATATTCCTTTATAAATACATTTTGATTGAAATGATAATTGTGGTTAATACAAAACTCAAACTTTAGAATTAAGATTGTTCAGTTGAAAGATATGAGTTCAAGAATACATAAATGTGGTTCAAAATGGGGTACAGTTAATTCAGAGTACAAGCAACAATTGTTTTGATATTTGTCTGTTTAGTCTTTTTCAGTGTGTACCCACTGCTCTAAAACAACTTTTCTTCCCCTTGCATATCAAAGGTATTTCTCCCCTTTTAACTCTACTCTATTTTTCTAAATCTAAAAGTCGGTAAGAGGAAGAGGGGGGTTCCTGTTCAATACGTCTTAGTGCAGCCATGAATGGATCTAGTAAAATGGCTGAAGCTGTAACATCACTGAAGCTCCCTGAATAACATAAGCTAAGATGAAAGCCCTGATGGTCTCCTTTCAAAATGTATGCAGTGGAAACCATATGGGTCATATTTATCTAATCTAATTGTGCATGCAGTTGCCAGGATGCTAGCAATTTGACCGCAGTTACTAAACACCTTGCTATATGAGTTTGGGCAGTGAGGCCTAAATTGGGAAGAAGTTATTCATTGAGATCTCTTTCCTCCCTATTTCCATCAAGGTCTGCGCAAGGGCTGACTGGCATGAACAACCTCAACTCCCCATCAAGATCTTCACAACTTTGCCTTCTATCCACCCAAATTTGGCTCCCATACCTGCTAAACTTAAAAAATGAAGGTCTGATGTCACCCGTCTACTTACACCCTGCCATTACTTCTTTCACTCTAAGGATGAAAGCTTGTATAGTGTGGAGTTTCCTTCATGATATGTAGCCTCCCTAAGCTTCTCTTGCATTCCTTTCCTCTTCAAATTTTAGTCTTCTGAAATCATCATGCCCAATTGTCCTCATCCTCTTCTCTATGAGGAGTACCCCCTCCATTTTTTGAATTGAGAATAATCAACCTTAAAGGGAATAGGTTAAGCTTAAGGTCAAAAAATTTAAAATCTTTCTGTGGACAGCTCCTACTTTGAGGAGCAACTTGCTCCTCAAAAGAAAAGGTGACTAGCAGACTTCCACAATACTGTGTTCATAGGTGGCCTCTCAGAGGGATAGTCAGGAGGCCACAGTTGGTGATATATATATATATATCACCAGGGCTCCATAAAACTAGGACTCCCTCCTTATTTACCACATAGTTCTTATTTCTCAACCCTACTGGCACTGGGCTGCTAACCACAGTTCCGTGGTTCAAACCCACCTGTGCTTTCCTGGAGAAAGATGAGGCTGTGTGTTGTGTACAGCCTTGAAAGTACTATACAGGGTTGATCTGAGTCAGAATATACTTGATGGCAGTGGATTTGTCATGGGGATATAGTATTCTGAAGATTTAATTATATGCTACTTAATATTAAAGATTATTCATGAATTTGCCTTTGAAATCAATTAAATTTACATTTTTATCTGTATTTGTTTAAATTTTTTCCTTTGACTTCAACATCATCTTTTTTGCTGTTGATTTGGAGGTTTAGGTAATGGCTTAACATTTTCCATAACTCTATTCCAGAAGTTAAAGGTGGAGATTGTACTTTCAGAGTTTGGTGCTGTAAGTTTTAGAAATTGACCCCCATAATTTTGACTATTGGCTGTGAGTTTTGTGGGTATTAAAGAGGTTTGTAGAACCCAGTGAGGAAGTACTGTATTGTGGATTGAACTGCTGGTGTCAGACTAGGGTAAAGAAACATGCTGTATGGAGGCATGTCTGGCATTTGCCTTGTGGCAGTAAGCCTTGGACTGAGGGGAGTTATATTCTCTTCTTCATGTAGCCAGTGAAGGCCAAATGTGGCCTCCACATGGTTTTCTTCGATGTTAAAATTGAGTTTCTCCATCACCTCTTTTTCCAAATATAGTCAATTCTATTCCTGTTAATTCTGTCTGGTGAGGCCCATGTTTGTAATCACTGTTTATGTTGTTGCAAATGGTATCTGCAATGAAGTTGTTGATCTTGCAACATTCTCTCACGCAATCTCTAGCTTTTTTTTTTTTTGGCAATCTCTAGCTTTGTTTTATCACCAAGGCCAGATTTTCCAACTACTGCTCCGTTGTTTCCAACTTTCCCATTCCAATCACTAATAGTTATCAATGCATATTGATTACGTGTTTGATCAGTTTCAGATTGAAGAAGGTAAAATTCTTCAATGTCATCATCACTAGCTTTAGTCAATAATGCAACCTCGTCATATCTATTGCTGGAAGCTGAACTCCGCAGGTTGGTTGGCATACAGAACAGGATTAGGGAAAGTTGCGTCAACCTTAATTATATGAATGAAGTAAAATTTTAAAGACCTTAATTTGCTGATGGGGATCAAAATATGAAGAACAGTTCCAAACATCATTAATATTAGGTACATGGAATGTATAAATGTGAATGTAGGAAAATTTAAAGTTGTAAAAAATGAAACGGAATGCATAAAAATTGGCATTGGTGAGCTAATAATGGACTAGTATTAACCATTTAGAATCAGTCCTGGGAATGGTAAATTTGAAAGGAATTATATCACATATATCGTCAAATAAAGCATTTCAAGATCTATCCTGAAGTACAATTCTGTGTGTGATAGGATGCTATGTATATGTCCACAAGGAAGTTCAGTTAATGTTAGATTCATTCATAAACCATCCTAACCACAGGATCACAGAGCTTTTGTTATCACAAGATTGCTCTTGTGTTGCTCTAACCTGGCTCTCTGGCTCTATCGTTTCTTCATACCACCCCATTACATTTCTCTCTGCTTGAAGATATTTAAGAATGGAAACCCTATCCTCTCTTTTGATCATATATTTTAGTATTTAATTAAATCAAAGGGATGATCACAATGAATGTTGTTTTAACTGGTTGTCATGAAAGACACTAGACAGATACTGAATTTTAAGTTTTATTTTGTTATAAAACCTAATATAATATGCAATTAAACTGCTAGCTATTGCTTAATTTAATTAAATAGTTTTATTAATTAGCATGTAACTGCAGTTCACGTGTTTACTTATTGAACCATTCTATATCAACACTTTTGGGGTTTGGCAAAGTCATCTTTTGATTTAAAACTTTTCTTCATGTACTTCATGAAAATTGCATTACATAAGTATATATATGAATACAGTATAAACATGATATATTTTATGCATAGTGCATTCATATATGAACACATACATGTACATGATTACATAGTACATGTATGTGTGCCACACACATATGTATGCATATATATGCTATATATAAGTGTATATATATACTGTGTGTATGTATACATGTGTGTGTGTGCTCTTGTTACATGCCATTGAGTGGACTATGACCCATAGAAACTACGCACAGCAGAGCAACTCATTGTTGCAGTCACAGTGTCAGCTGCTCTTGTTGAGGGACATCCTCCCCTTTGCTGCCCCTCCAATTTATCAAGCATCGGGTCTTTCTCCAGGGTCTGTTCTCTCCAAATATCCTGTCCAAAGTATGCGACATGAAGTCCCGCATTCTTGTTGTCAATGAACATTTGGCCATTCTTCTCCCAAGAAAGATTGGTTTTTCTTTTTGAGCAGTCCATGTTACTTCCAATATTCTTCTGCAGGACCACAATTCAAATGTGTCCATTCTTCTTTGGTCTTCCTTATTCAGTGTCCAAATTTCCCATGCATTTGAGGAAATGAAAAATAACATGGCTTGTGTCAGGATCACTTTAATCCTCAAAGGGCATCCACCCTTGCTTTTCCATACTTGAAAAAAATCTTGTGCATCAGATTTACCTACTGCAATTCGTCTTTTGATCTCTTGATGGCTGCTTCTGTAAGCATTGATTATGGATCCAAGGAAGACAAAAACCTTGACAAATTAACCCTCTTTCTATCATGATGTTACCTTTTGGCCCAGTTGTGACAATTTTGGTCTTCTTTACATTGATATATACAAGGGGAAACCACCCCTAACCAACCACACCCCAAAAAACAACGCTGAAGAAAGCTCTGCTGGGTGGAGCTTTCGTTGTACACATTTTTTTCATGTAGGTGAAAATCAAACAACTTGCTCTGAGTTAGTGCACCCATTGGTGTCCCCTGGGCAGGTTTTCTTTGATCACCTTGAATTTTTTCATAAAAGCAGTTTTACTCAAACTTCATTTTTTTGTGATGGCCGATTTAAGAGAACAGTATGTGGTTGTGAAATCTGTTTCCTGCTCAGGGAATATGCCACAGAAATTGTGATGTTCAACACAGCTTACAAAGACAGCACTATGGGAAAAACTCAAGTGAATTAGTAGTTTTCTCATTTTGAAAAAGATGAAATGTCAATTGATGACAAACCTTGTTCTGGATGGCCATCAACTTTCGGAATGGATGAAAATGGCCACAAAATTTGTGCAGTTGTTATTCAAAAATCGAGGATGGACCATTAAAGAGTTGGGGAAGTTATCTGGACTACCTTGGAGCTCAGTTCAGTAAATTTTAACAGAAGATTTGGGAATGAGAAATTTGTGTCTAGGGTTCTGACTGACCAGCAAAAGAAGCATTGAGAGGAAACAGGTTGTGCTTTGAAAGAGCAGCTCTGAAGCAACCCAGACTTTTTTCCCAAGGTCATTACTTGTGATGAGACATGGTGCAATTCTGAGAACCCGGAAATCAAACATCAATCAAACCAGTCACCTTCCCCCACCTCCACCCCCACCCCCAAAAAGCTTCTCAAGTGAAATCAAAGATCAAAATGATGCTCTTTTTTTTTTGATATGAGGAAGATAGTGCATTTGTAGTTCATTCCACTAGGTCAGACTGTTAATTAAGCTTTCTATTTAGAGGTTCTGGAAAAAATTGTAACACTGTGCAGCAAAAAAGGTCTGATTCGTGACAGTCATGTACTGGTTTTGCTGCCATGACAACACACCTGCTAACACAGCCATTTCAGTGCACCCGTTTTTGGCCCCACGCAACTTACTCACCTGACTTCTCTGTGTGTGACATCTCTTTGTCTCCGTGGATGAAGAGGGACATGAAAGGACAGTGATTTGTCATGTAGAAGAGGTGAAGAAGAAAACAAGTAAGTTGCTGTCAGCCATCCAAAGAGATGAGTTTGAAAAATGTTTCCAAGAATGGAATTTCAGTTTTGACAAATGTATTAAGTGTAATGGAGAATACTTTGAAGGTGATTAAATACATAGCTTTGAGAAAATAAGTAGAATTTTGGGGGGTATGCCCTTGTACACTGTTTTCCTCTCTTGGAACCTAAACTTAAGATGCTGCCACTAGCTGTATGATGAAGTAGGTAGATGTGAACTAGGGTATCCTCTCATCATCTTCCATGTGGCTTTCCTAGTTTTCTTAGGAAAATCTAAGCAATTTGTGAAGTTTTTATATGATATTTATTTCATGAAACCAAAAGACTATTAGATCTTTAAGGCTGTGGTGCTAGATTATGTCTAAGAAGCAAATAATGATTTGGTGCATGACAAAAATTTTCAGAGTAATGAATAGTTGCATGTGTTTTTAAAGTAAAAATTAAGAAAATATGCACCTTATTCATATTAAGTACATAAATGAGCATCAGATGGTATGCATATTGGAAAAGCTTCTCATTCTCAAATACTGCAAAATAAAACATTGCTATCAAGTCGATAGGGCTTTCTATGGCTGATTTTTCAGCTTCATACACATATTAAAAAAACATAAGGAGTTACAAGCTTCAAAAACAAAAATATTAGGTGGTTACATTGTAAAGAAAATGAAAACAAGAAGATCACAGTATTTCTGGAACAAACAAAAGAAAGTGTGTCTGTCTGTTTGCTTCTCTGTCCTTCTGTCTCCCTGCTCTTTTCCCTGTGTAATTTCTCATGTCTCTTTCTTGCATACACATTTGTCCACATCCATGTGCATGTAGTTATCTCACCCTAATCATTATAATTATTAATCAGATATATATAGTGATGACAATAACAGCCAAGAATGATACAATATGACATTAAAAAAAAGAAAATCAATTGTAGGGTAGTGCCTAATGCACAATAAAATTGATAATGTCCTTTTACTCAGTCATTTGGGCCATAAATTAGGACAATACTGAAGACTGGAAGCAGCCACTGTCTCTTTTGTTAAACTCTAGTGAGGCAGCACTCTTTCTACCATGCTAGTTTTTCACATTAGTCATGAGGGGTAAGACTGCATTTACAAATTTTGAAAGTAAGACCTAAATCACAGTCCAGAGCCTGCCTTTGATTAATCATTGTTGTCTCCTCATATACAACTGGATCTCCTAATTCATATTCATTTGTCTTTATTTTTTTAGCAGAGAATATTAGAAGTGTTTTACTTAAAAACCAACCTTTGCTTATTTTTAACAGTCTGGAAAGTAATCAAAGCTGTATAAGGAGAAATAAAATACATATAATTATTCTGTCCCTCAAAATTGCATGAAATTGCTGACACGTGATTGTTTTTAGCCTGCAAAATCCAGCAAGATTTGTTTTCTGAGTTTCATTAAAGAATAGGAGCCTTGCTGTACTTTTGGACAAACATTTGGCTGCTAACTATAACAAACTCACCATTCACCCCACTGAAGAATGGTAAGATTCATAGCTTCAGGTACCTTGTATAGGGTCGCAATGCATGAGAATCCATTCAATGGTAGTAGGTTTGATTTTGTTCATTTTTTTCTTTTTATGTTTAATCCAGGTGAGATATTTTCATGTTATCTCCTTTGAAAAGATGCACTTTAAAAAAAATCATTTTATTGGGGCTCGTATGATTCTTATCACAATATATACATACATACATTGTGTCAAGTACATATGTACATTTGTTGCCATCATCATTCTCAAAACATTTGCCTTCTATTTGAGCCCTTAATATTGGCTGCTCATTTTCTCCCTCCCTCCCTACTGCCCCCTCCCTCATGAACCCTTCATAATTCATAAATTATTATTATTTTGTCATATGTTACACGGTCTGATGTCTCCCCACGCCCTTTTCTCTGCTGTCCATCCCCCAGGGAGGAGGCTATACATAGATTATTATAGTCGGTTCCCCCTTTCTAACCCCAAAAGATGTACTTTTTAACAGAAGGTTTTTTACCTTTTTTCCCCAACAGTTTTATTGGAACATATTTACATATCATATAATTCAACAGTTCATCATATCAAGAATTGTACAATCATCAACACATCAATTGTAGGGCGTCCCACACCCACCCACCCATGGTTACACTGCCTTTAAGATGAGTTATACAATCACATTTCATTCTGATGCTTCCTCTCCACTCCCCCCTTTATTATTTACTCCCCAAATTCCCTTTCCCTCCCTATCATCCACCCTTCAACTCTGTATTCACTATATCCCCTTGTTTAAGTTATTATCCTAATGCTTCACAACTGGGAGACCCAACAGAAAACAATGAAAAACAAAATCAGTTAAGGTGGTGAGGATAAAGTTTGAGGACACAGAGACAAAAATACAAATTATGCATAAGAAGGGGAAGATTCCCATCAACATTCAACAAGCCAAGGAAGAAATTTGCCATGGAACCAGGGAGAGATTCTTGCACCCAGAACAAATTCAGGCCATGCCTATAAGGTGGTTAGCTGGCCAAGTGTCCAGTTTAATCCAGCATAATCAAGATTACAACAGTCTCTGCCTGATGGGAAGGCTGTTTGAGACTCTTGCTTATGGCTAGAGCGGGTCTGCCAGTGGCTCCATCTGACTAGATATTCTGCAGAAAGTTTTTCTTACTGCAGCCCTTGTTTTGTGCTCTTTCTTTAAAGCACTGACTGTTCTGAATTCCAGGGAAGCAGCAATTCAGCAGTATCAGTTAAACATTTACTAAGCAAGGGTAAATCCTTACGCTAGCAGGAAAACATCCTTTTAACTCAAGACATTTCAACACTTTCTAAAAGATATTTAACCAGAAAAATTCAAGAAATTTGATTGTCTGTTTTTTACACTACCAGTATTTTATTTTCGGAGAACAATCGACAATAGGAACTACTAAAATTGCAATCTGTCCCATCAAAATGGACTTTTCCAAGTTGTTAAGAGGTTGAGAGTTTAGGTAAGTGCAGTTTCAGGATCACATTAGACTTTCAAGAGTGAATTAAGAATGTCATACTTACATTTTAAGATGTGGTATTTGGAATCCATATATCTCAATTATAGTACTGAGTAATCATATCTCAAATCAGTTTTTGTTGTGAAGCATGATGCAGTATTTTCTTTTTTCAAACAGTAAATTTACTTTCCATAATGCTATAGAGTCTTTCAACTTAAAAAGTAATACTTTTGCAGACTCAAGAGCAAATTTATTTTCAAGCTAGTTTAGACTCTGTAAAAACAGCTTTTTCCTTCTGTAAAGGAACTCAAGCTGTATGTGAAATGCAGCATTTGCCCCCAAATCCCTAACAAAACTCACCTGAGGAAACCAGATGGGGCAAGGCAAGCTCCATGACATAACTTCCTTGGGAAAATTCACAATGTACTATGGGTTTTAAGATTTTAAAATAATTCTTCTGTAAAGACAATGTTATGGCAATATTTAACGCAGTACTTATAAAATTTATTTGAGTACCAAAGCCCCTTTTTATTACTACAGGTCTCTTGGGACATTGGTATAGTCAAGGAAAAGTTGTGAACAACTCTACATTGTCTTGTAATTAACTTGAATTTACATGACTCTATTGGTCATTCAATAGTTCAAATCTCCACAGTCAAGATAATTTTGCAATGCCAGATAAAGTGAATTTCTATAAAGAAGGTGAAATATTGAAAGGTGATAAAAGTTGTGAAATTGGAATAAATATGTGTGTAATTTTTAAAGTATTGTTACCAGAGTGCCAGTTCATACCTGCACACCACACACAAAATGTGCTTATGGATCACTCAGCCACCAGTGGATGGCTGCAGACAAGTTCTGTCAGTAATTCAGTTGTCTTAGTCTCCTAAGGGTGTCTTCAAAGAAAGATCCAATCAAAACAGAGGCTTTTCCAGGGGATTCCCATGACAGGTTACATTCAAACAAGGCTAAGTAAGCTGTGTCTTGCGAATTCCTAAGGGATAATATTGTTAGATATTCACAAATACACAAATGATCAGGAGACACATTAGAAAGAATTTTTTTAAATTGAAAAAATGCATTGGTGAGAAAAAAGCTAGGAAAATTGGAAGAGGATTTGTTTTTTCCGCTCATTACAATGTACCCACTCATTTGCTCAAGGTCGCAAAGGTTTGTCCTCTGAGAATTTTGTAGAGTAAACCTTACCCAGCCACCCTACAACTATCCTTCCCCTTTCGATTTCCGTTTGTTCCTCAAACTCAACATTGAAAATTAACATGGTTTCTGTCCCTTGACTATGCCAACACTGCCATTTGATGTGGTTTAAATCACAGGGCACAGAATTCCTTGGGGAAGGGTTAAAGAGATGGTTACACCACTTTCAGAAATATATAAACTTGCATGGAAAGATATGTTGAGAATGAATGACTGTCCATTTTAATAATGTAGGTTCCTACGATTTTGGAGCAATGTGTAGTTTTTATATGTATAATTATATCCAATAAATGACTCCATGATTAATTTTAATTTCTGTCTCCCCACCCCTCCTCTCTTTCACACACACACTCAAATGGTGACACTCTATAGATAAGGCCACCACCTTAATAGTCTGCTGGGAGCTCATTTTGTGTTTGTATCATGTACAAACTATGTGGACTTGAGGATTCCTCAGGGAACACAGTCCTTACCACCCCCCTTAGAAGGGCATAGACCCACGAAGAGATAGACTAGGTAAACTAGACTCTAGTCTAACTGTTCTCAACCTGGGGGTTGCACGACCCTTTCACAGGGGTCACCTAAGACCATATTTCTGATGGTCTTAGGAATTGAAACACTGCTCCTTTGTCCATCGCCAGTTGGGTCCACCCACATGCAGATACACCCACACACGGGCTCACCACAGTGTGAGGAACTGTATTAAAGGGTCGCGACATTAGGAAGGTTGAGAAGCACTGAAATAGGCAACGTCTAATCACTGGGAGTAAAGTCTAATCACTTGGGAGTGACGAGATTGATCTAGAAACACAAACGAGTGTGGGGAGAGAACCCTCTAGCATGGAGAGAAGCTCAGGCAGCATCTCCCAAATGATTAATTTAAGGCAGGTTTTCATTTTAGTCAATCAACTAATCCTGACTTACGGAAACTCTATGAGAGTAAGTAAGAATGGAAAATTGGATCACAGAGTTTTCAATGGCTAATTTTTCAGAAGTATATTTCCATACTTCTGCACACCCCAGCCCCCACTTGACACCCCCAAGCCCCACACACACACTCTTTAGGTACTGAAAACTAAGCTTTCAGGTAGCAACCATACACATCAACTCTTGCATCAACCAGTGACTTCACTTTATTAGAATATAAATATATGCGTATAAGGAGTTCTGGTAAAGTAATGGGTTACATTTTGGCCTGCTTATTCCAAGGTCAGCAGTTTAAATTCACCGCCTCTACCTAAGAAAAAACATGAGATTTTCTGCTCTGATAAACATTTACACTCTGGGAGACCCCAGGCACACTTCTATTCTGTCCCGGGTTGCTATGAGTTTGAGTCAACTTGATGGCAAGTTAGTTTGGTGTTGGTTTATATACATATATCCTTTAACAAACACTTGGAAAAGGATCCTAGATAGGAGACCCCCCCACCCAATTTTTTTTCCTTAAGCACACATTCTTATGACTTGGCACAGCTATAATATTTAGATGTGATAAATATTTCCTTACCTTTCTTAAAAGGTGTAGTTACTTTTTCATCCTTCTGAGGTAAGCTGATGGTTAGCACTTAAGACCACCAGTAGGAAAACCAAACCATAGAATCAGAGGAACACTAAACCACCCAGACTCAGCTATTGATGACGGTTCACAATGAGAATTTCTCTTTAGTGGTGGTTCAGAGGTTATGCACCAAATAGGGATTCAAAACCACCAGTGGGTTTCATCAACAAGGTCCTATGAAAATTACAGCCTAGAATAACCCTATGCATAAATTCTACTTGGTTCCTATCAAGGCAGTCAAGGTGTGACTCATGACAATGCAGCTCTAGCACCCCAATTTTCATTTAGGGACAATGAATTCCATTTGAGGGGCAACGCCCTAAGGGCTGCTTTGCCTATATCATCTGGGATAGGGCCTAAAATTCACTCTCCAGTGCTTGAGGGCAAAGCTCTTCATGTTGCTGGCTCAATTGTCAGAAGGAATTCAAAGAGGCTGAATTTCAGTGTTGACCCATAAAGGATATGGAGCTTCCTCTGCAACCTGTAACTTCTGTGTACTTGGTGTTTTGGAATGTAAGCTCTGAAGCAATTTCCTCATCTGTTCATTAATTTTATTTAAAATGCCTTGAATACAAACAGACTGGAGTACATTTACCACATGGATTAGTTGGCAACTTCCTTAAATGGCCGCTTCTCTTTAATACAAACTTAAAACCCCAGACACTATTCATTCCAATTGTCAGGCACCATGGTTTATATCACTGTGTTTTGTTAATGGCACTCATTTCCCAGTGCTTATCTCATGAAGGTAAGAACTGATCTGGGCAACATTATAAGAACTAATTATCCTCAGATTAGGGCTTACAAGTAAGTGCAAATTCTAACCTATTTATATACTTATGAATATGCATATAGTCAAATTCTGATAATATTTAAATAAACTCTATGAGGCATGACTCGAATTCGACCTTGCAATCTGGCTAGACCAGAGGATGTAGACTGGTACAGATAGGAACTGAAAATCCAGGGAATCCAGGGTGATGAGCCCTATAGGACCAGTGGTGTGAGTGGCAAAACAGGGAGGGTAAAGGGAGAATGGGTAGGAAAGAGGGAACCGATTACAAGGAACTATGTGACCTCCTCCCTGGGGGACAGACAACCAAAAAGTGGGTGAAGGGAGACGTCGGACAGGGCAAGATATGACAAAATACCAATTTATAAACTATCAAGGGTTCATGAGGGAGGGGGGAGCGGCGGACCTAATGTCGGGGGGTTTAAGTGGAGAGAAAATGTTTTGAGAATGATGTACAAATGCGCTTTACACAATTGATGTGTGTATGGATTGCGATTAACAGTTGTATGAGCCCCTAATAAAATGTTTAAAAGAAAAAAAAGAATATCATTAGTTTAGTCAATGATATACACTTAAAATACTAGTGAGATAAAATATATAAATGTAAAGGAAAGCTTTTTTGTATAAGTTTCACTTATATAAATTAAGAAAAGTTTAGTGGCTGAATACTACTTAAGAAAACAATGAGGTTAGACATGCAACAAGAGTTTCAAAAATATTCATTAACTGAGACAAAATTATTTTTATGCAGAATTTAAGACATACAGCAAAGAATATGATAATAGGTGACAACTGTATGATAGACTTAAATTGCCAACAATCACACAATCTAGAAGAAAATAGAGGTGCGCACAAAGTGCAATGACTTTGAAGCTTATGACCTTAAGCTATCTATCTTCTGCTTCTACCCATACAGGGGTGTTCACTCAGAAATAAGTCTTTGTCCTGAGTACACTCGCTGGAAACCTGGGACAAACTGCCTGAAAGGTTGTGCAAAGTGTTTGTAAATAGGACAGAGAGAAAATGAACATTCAACTATTCACAGATGAGAACGCACACAACCAGACTCAATATGACTGCATATACTCTCTGGAAGACCCAAAACATGGGGTTGAAAGATTCTGAAAGTGCTCACCTTTGCAGAATATGTGAGGATCCATGTAATTATGAGGTAAAACAACCCTTTTTTCTGATGTCAGCTTCCTTAACCCTCAAGAGTTCCTGTCAGGAAACACAACTTTGGAGTCCTAACCAAGATTGTGCCATTTGTTGTACGAGATCTCATTTAATTTAAGGAGAATATCTACCAAGTCCTAACAGAAAAAGATGAAAGACAAGAATATATCATCCAGAGGAGGTCGTAATGGCAGCCCCCAGTGTGCTGAGGTTTGGAGACTTTAAAGGGACAAAAGAAACTGCCATAAAAGTCTGATTTGCAGCAGATCAAGAGATCAGAGTTATAGGTGGCTTTACAGAAGGGACCATGATTGTGATACACATAGTCTAATGGAAGAGCCTACAGGCTTGTTTGCAGGGCCCTACAAGGAAGGTATGCAAAGTGTAATGCATGACCAAGAGACTCTAACCCCCCAATTTTCACTTGAGGCACACCCAGGCAAATTCCTCACTGCTATGCTGCTTTACCCTGCACTAACTAAGGGAGTGGTCCCTCTCTAATGCACTCTGCATGAAGGCAAAGCTATTCGTGTTAGTAGTCAGAAGGAATTCGTTGTAGGCTGAATTTATATGGTGAATCAAATGGATTTCAGACTTCCACTGTAAACCCTGTTGTTGTTTTTAAACATCTTGAATTAGTTCTGACCCATAGTGACCCTATCTCCAACAAAACAAAACACTGCCTGGTCCAGCACCATCCTCACAATTGTTCCTATGTTTGAGCCCATTGTTGCAACCTTACTGTGTCAATCGGTCTTGTTGAGAGCCTTCCTCTTTTGAGCAGCCCCTCTGCTTTAGCACACATGATGTTCCTCTCCAGGGCCTGGTCTCTCCTGAGAACATGCCCAAAGTATGAAAGACAAAGTCTCACCAAGCATGTTTCTGAGGGCTATTCTGGTTGTACTTCTTTCTTGTGGTAGTTCAGGATACTTTCAATATTCATTCCAGCACCACGATTCAAGTGCATCTATATTGATCTCTCTTGATAGATCTATCAAGATCTGTCTTGAAGTATAAATTAATGTACTCTGTGATAGCCTAATAATGGTAGTGTTTGGATGGATGTGCTTTCTCTTAAAAAAACCTTTTATATCTACATTAGGTCATCAGGGCATGCTGGTCTCTACGGAAAAGTAATCAGTGGAATGAGTCAGACACATTGGATTCAAGTTCTGACCTGTGCTCACTTACCCCTCAGCCTCAGTGTCCTCATACATTTCATGGTTCTCATGAAATTATCACCAGCCACTTCTGAGCTTAGGATTCACTTCTCAGCCTGTGTTCCTGGGAGAGAAGGAGGTTTAAACATCTCATGAGTCAGGTGCTTTATCTTTGCCAAAAGAGGGAGGGTACTTTGGCTTATGTTTCTACTAGCACTGCAAGCAATACAAAAAATTAAAGGAGGCAAATATATTGGGATGCCAAAAGTGTCCAGTGTTCACTAAGACAGTGCTTCTCAAATCTTTGCAGATGACACTTAAATTTATCAATTCCAAACATACAAAATACAAATCTACTTTAATTATTAGCTTTAACAGACAAATGTTTCATGTATAACATGCTATAAAGTTTTCTACATGTTAACTTTCAATCTCTGTACTAATCCTGTGATTGAGCACCTTTCTGAGCTAAATACTTCTCTAGAGTCATTTAAAGTCCTCATGATGGAGCTTTTTTTGATCATTATGTGGTCTGACTTCAGCCCCACCACTTTGTGAAAACTTCAAGGCCCTCCTCTTAAACATCTAATAATATCTTATTAGATCTGACCTTCAGAATCTTTCCAGGGACCTCTTGCATCAGACTGACATTTAAAATCCATTACAAAAAGTATGCCTCTTGTTCTCTCTATTGCACATGGCTTTTGTTTTTCTTTCACTTCGTCAGCTTCTGAAGGAAGGACTGGCTTACCTGCACATGTATATTAAGATATACCCATTAGCAGCTGGAATTTAATATACATATATATAGTTTTTGTTGTTTAAAAATACCTATATAGGTCTTTATTGGTACAAGGAAATGTTCTTTAATATTTTATTCTATCTTGTTTGGAAGTTAGACAGTTGGCGGGGAATTATATAGGTTTCCCTTTGAAAATAAACCATACCAATTGCTTTGAAAAAGCCTATGCTTATAAAGAAAAAGTAAAGTTTGAGCAGGTTATTTTGTTTTCTCTTCTCATCAAATGCTCTTTGACTAAAGTCAGGGAAATGTCAGCAGTGGTGCTATCAAAAGAACCTTTCTTATAAAGTTAGTAAATAAATTTCTATTGATCATGACAGGTAAGTTAACATCTATATTTCTCTATTCTTATCTGTACTAGGAGTAAGTTAAACACTATATTCCATGAGGTCTCCTTCAATTTGAAAATTCTATCATTTCTTTCTTGTTGTTAAGTGCCATTTGTTGTTTCGGACTCGTGTTGACCTTTTGCACAACAGAATGAAACACAGCCCTTTGCTGCACCATCGTCATAAATGTTCCTAAGCTTGAGCTCATTGTTGCAGCTACATTGTCAAACATCTACTTGAAGATGTTCCTATTTTTTTGCTGCCTCTCTACTTTATGGAGCATGATGTCCTTCTCCAGGGACTGGTCTCTCCTGGCAATATGTCTAACGCAGGTAAAAATAAAGTCTCCCAATCCTTGCCTCCATAAAGCACTTCTTCTGAGACAGATTATTCTGTCCTTTTGGCAATCCATGGTACTTTCAATATTCTTTTCCAACACCATAATTCAAATGCATCAATCATTCTTTGTTTCTTTCGACTCAAAGTCCAACTTTCACATACATATGAAGCATTGGAAAATACCAGGCTCTGAGTCAGGAACACCTTAGTCTTCAAAGTAATATTCTTGCTCTTCAATACTCTAGAGGGGTCTTGTGAAGCAGATCATGAATGCAAGGAGTCTTTGATATCTTGACTGCTGCTTCCATGAGCATTGATTCTGGATCCAAGCAAGACCCAAATCTTTTGCAACTTCAACCTTTTCTTCATTTATTATGATGCTATCTTTTGATCCAGTTCTGAGGGCATTAATCTTCTCTGTATTGAATTGTAGTCTATCCGGAAGGTTGAAATCCTTGATCTTCATCAAGTGCTTTAAATCCACCTCACTTTCATGAAGCAAGGTTGTGTCAACTGCACATCACAGGCCATTATACGCCTTCCTTCAATCCTGCTGCAACCTTCTTCGTTTTGCATATCGTATTGATTATCCTTTTATGAAGGTTATATACCAATTCCATTTCATTATTCTCTCCCAGTACCAGTTTGATCACGTAAATGGCATGTAGATTTTTAGCTAAGGTAATATACAGTAAGTTTCTTTTTAATGGTTGAATGAAAAAAGAAAAACAAACTTCAACGCACTGCCATCAAGTCAATTCCAGTTCATAGCGACCATTTGGTTAGTGGTTGCCCATTGGGATGCTAACCGAAAGGTAAGTAGTTTGAAACCAACAGTCATTTGGCAGGTGAAAGATAAACTTTTCCACTCCTGAAAGAGTTACAGTCTTTGGAACCCACAGGGGCAGTTCTAACCAATCCTACTGGGTCAGTAAGAGTGTTGTTAGATACTTTTCTTTTAAAAAGACTCGATGGTTTCATCTTTGAGGACAAATTAATAAGAATACTGAAACCGTACCCACTGCTCTCACATCAATTCCGATTATTTGTGAACTTAGTAGACAAAGTAGAGCTGCCCATTCGAGTTTCTGAGATATTTTCCCAAGAGTAGACAGCCTCTTCTTTCTCCCATGGAGCAGCTGGTGGGTTCAAAATGTTGATCTGTGGTTAGCAACTCAATGCATAGCCCACTATGCCACCAAAGTTCCTTGAAATGGGGTGATTTCTTGCGCATGTGTATTTGTATCTTTACTGTAGCACTGTGGGGTTTATTTGATATAATGAAAATATTTGTTTTTATTCTACCTATTGGAGCCATGGTGGTGAAGTGGTTATGCTTTGGACTTCCATCACATGGTTGACAGTTTGCAACCACCAACAGCTCTGGGGGAGAAAACTATGCTTTCTACTACCATAGACAGTCTCAGAAACCCACACGGAGGTCACTGTGAGTCAGTGTTGACTCGATGTTAGTGAGTTTGGTCTCACTTCATTGGACCTTATAGCTTACACTTAGAAGTAATTATACTTTGATTTTTATTGCTTTTATTCAGAATGGCAAGTAAAATTTGATTGTAAACATAAACAGCAGTATTATGAAAATTTTATCATAATACTGTATATGCTAGAGCATAAACCTACCCAAATATCAGCCAAGACACCTAATTTTACCACAAAAACTGCATTAAATGGGCTGAAAAAACTCGGCTTATACACAAGTGTTTATGGTAATATTTTCTCAATTCAGTGGTCTCTACTGCTGGCCTACTCAATATCTGTTCTGTTCTTCATTCTTAACAAATTCTTGATGTTCTGAAAGGCAGTGGTATGACCAGTTTTTTAAAAACCCTTATTTTCCCAGACTTTTTCCCCCCCAGACTTTTTACTGCAGCAATATATCTGATGCAGTCTGGTTAATGAGCTCTAGGTGATGAGCCTTAAGGAGAAGTATCCTTTGGGAAACAATCCCCTTCCTGAACTAGAAGAGCAGATTGCCAAAAGAAGAATCCTTGTTACCTCTTTGTTGTTACGCTGTCTTCTCACCTGGATAACACATCTTGCAATCATAAAGCTGAAAGCCACAACCAGGGAGAATGGAACAGGAAGATAACTGATAACATTTCTGAGCTCTTGCATGCCTACCATCAGTTGTCTCATTATGTGAGACAAATTAATCCTTAACCTAAGTCAGCTTGTTTGATCTTCTGTCACAAAGAGCCAAACATAACGTAGTTTTAGCAGATTCACTACCATTAATCATCTGGGCATCATGCTAGACACATTTATGTATTTTATATAACTTTTACAATGTTTCTATATGGTTATAATGGAAGGGATTATTTTTCTCATTTAACAGATAATGCAACTGTTATTTCAGACATTGCAAAAGCAAAATTTGAACTTCAATGTCTGGTGCACTTCCCAGAATTCTGTTGTCTCTCTGATGATACTGAAATAGTCTACTAGGAGCCTCTGCTTTTGCTGAATATATTTTATAGCAAGTTGATAGACAGTCTCAGCTTACCAACCCTTTGACTACTATTCTTTTTTTTTATTTATAAGTGATTTTATTGGGGGCTTTTACAGCTCTTATAACAATCCATACATCAATTGTATCAAGCATATTTGTACATATGTTGCCATCATCATTTGTTTCTGTGTCTTGTGTGTGTGTCTTGTGTGTGTGTGTCTTGTGTGTGTGTGTATGTGTGTTTAATGCTGTAATTTCAATTCATGGGCAGTAGTCAAGAAAACAGTATTAATATTAAGACAGCACATAAATCATTAACATATATGTGATACTGTTATACCATAAAATCATCACAGGGGTATTCCCCCTTGTACACTGATCACTTAAATCTGAAGTAATTATCTAGCTGCTACCATGAGGCAGCTATTTCTCTGATTATAACAATTTGCTTCGGTTTCCTAACATTGTATTCTTTTTAAATCATTTTATTGGGGGCTCATACAACTCTTATCACAGTCCATACATCCATCCATTGTGTCAAACACATTTGTACATTCGTTGCCCTCATCATTCTCAAAATATTTGCTCTCCACTTAAACCCTTGGTATCAGCTCCTCATTTTCCCCTCCCTCTCCGCTAACCCCCTCCCTCATGAGCCTTTGATAATTTATAAATTATTATTATTTTGTCATGTCTTACACTGTCTGACGTCTCCCTTTGCCCACTTTTCTGTTATCTGTTCCCTCTTTCTACCCCACCTTCCCTCCACCCTCCTATCACCACTCCCACCACTGGTCCTGAAGGGATCATCTGTTCTGGATTCCCTGTGTTTCTGGTTCCTATCTGTACCAGTGTACACCCTCTGGTCTAGCCGGATTTGTAAGGTAGAATTTGGATCATGATCGGGGGGATGTTAGCATTTAAGAATTAGAGGAAAGTTGTATGTTTCATTGTTGCTGCACTGCACTCTGACTGCCTCGTCTCCTCCCCGTGACCCTTCTGTAAGGGGATGTCCTGTTACCTACAGATGGGCTTTGATTCTCCACTCTGCACTCCCCCTCATTCACAATGATATGATTTTTTGTTCTTTGATGCCTGATACCTGATCCCTATGACACCCCATGGTCACACAGGCTGGTGTGCTTCTTCCATGTGGGCTTTACCGACTACTATTCTGTAACACAGAATTTCCATTTAATTATATATTTAGTATACTGTGTGTACTGAGGATATTCCATATGTGAAACCAAAGGGAAAGAGAAACCTTTAATTTGAGTACAATGCGATGAATTGGATTATCCCTTTTAAGCATGTGAAACAAATGCTTATCGTCAAGTAATTTTTGTGGTGGTTGTTTTTTGTAATAAATATTGATTTCTTTACAACTGCTCATCAAAATCTCTACTTGTAACTGATCGTTTCTACTTGTAACTGATAGCTTCAAACATTCCTCATAGCCATCTCCATTTCTTCTTTTGTGCTTATTAGGTTCAGGGCTGGAGTAGTGGGTAGCAATGTAGGTAAAAGTTATATAATGACATTCATTCCCAAAGAAGCAATAAGTGGCCCTGAGTTGGGTACTAAGCCGAGTCAGGAGAAAGGAAGTAAGTGCTGGATAGTGGGAAAAAACCCTGCACAGGAAAATCAAGGACAGGAAAGACAGGTGATAACGCAGCTCTTCTGTGGATTAAAAAATGTCATTTCACCCCCCTCGATCTTTGGTTTTTATTTGTAGATTGAGGGTGTAAGATCTGAACTATAACTTCCATCTGTCATATTCTGAGATAATGAAATACTAGAGTGTCTCTTTGCATCTCTTTAGCTAAAACAGGAGAATACTTTTATTCTCTACTCAAGATATTTTGTTCTCTTAAATTCAGAAGTTATCTGTTATCTTTTATTCCCTTTCTTTCAAAATGCACACTGACACACTGAATCTCTTCATATCTTTCCATTGTTGCCACAAACCAAGTCTAAGTCATCATCCTCTCTTATCTGGGCAACTACACAAACTTCCTAATATGCTCTCTTTACTTTCTTTCTTGCCACATCAGAATGCAGTCTATGCACAGCCATCACAATTGTCTTTGAGAAACATAAATAAGACTTGTTACTTTCCTGACTGAAACCAGCTCTAAATCCCTCATGTCCTTCCACGTCATTTAGATTAGAACCTAACTATATTATCATGAATTTGATCATGATCATCAGTATGATCAGGTTTCTTCTTGTCACTTTTGCTGGCTTCCTAAATTCTAGACTTCCCATCTCTTTCCCCATTTTCTTTAATATTCCTTTTCTTTGGCCCACAAACCCTTGCATTGCAGCTCTCCATGTAGTGCTCTGGCACTGGCCACCACTTGAGCCTTCTCTTCACCTCTTAACTGTTCTGACTTTCCCTTTTCATGTATTCTAAATGACACTTGTATCAAACATCCGGTTGAGTTATACTCAATTAATATTGCTATTCCAGTCATAATCCCTTATGTGATATATGATAATTCTGGATTTCTATAACTCTGACCATAGTCCCATTTTGGAAGGCATTATCTTACAATGAACAGGAGAGGGGTGAATTGGACCAAACTTTTTGTTTAACGTTTATCTTGTTTACCATTACTTGTAATGGATGTAAAGAATGATACACTATAGCTGAGGAGAAAAGCTGCTTCTGGAGTGGCCTGGGGTAAAGCCTGGGTGATTAAGATTAGTAGGAGGTCATTGCCTACTGTGACCACCCTGGCAGAGGACCCAGGTCAAATTTATGTCAATAAGATATAGTCCATTGGTGGTGAATGTATTATTTTACTGGAATGAAGGGTTATATGTAAATTTGATTCCATGGTTGATATTTGATGTAACTGACAAAGATGGCCTTTCCCTGCATGAGAGTGGTAAGAAGGTAAGGGAAGATGATGATCAGATTCACCTATGAGTAATTGTGAACAGGATTTAGTGCAATGCCGTCCTGCTGCATATGAATTCACCCTCTGAGAAACATGGGGTGGCTCTCACTGCCAAGAGCCAGCACTAGAGAATGTCCTCTGGACCCAGCCTGGGTTACCCACGTCAGACCTTCCAATTTTGACTGAACACCACCTGCCACCACACAAAACATATGCTCAATGCTTTTTGATGTGTTTCTGTGGGACTCTGTTATGTTTCCCAGAACCCAGAGACTTGAGGGAATATACTCAATTATGGGAGGGGTTGGCTAGAGAGATAGAGCAGAGTAGCATCTCCAAAGAGTTGGTCATTTGGAACTTCTTCAGTTGCCAACACTTGGGACTAGTTTGGTATTCTTACAAAAGAAATTATTACCAACAGTTATAATTATTTTTAATGGCATTTTTCCCTAGGCATAATAAAATACCCTGCTGGTATAATGGGTTATGCATGAGGCTTCTAACACAAGGTCTGGTGTTTGAAACCCTCAGGTGCTCTGTGGAAGAAAGATGAGGCTTTCTCCTTCTGTGAAGATTTACAGTCTTGGAAACCCAAAAGGGCAGTATTGTACTTTGTCCGATAGGGTTGCTATGAATCAGATTCGACTCAACAGCAATAAGTTTGGTTTTCATGCATCAACAAAATATTAGCATATATAACTTAAATATTTAGTGAAGATGTGAAAAATTCTTATATTTCTTTCTGTTCTGTTGCCCTAATGTGATCTAAGCTTTATGTGGTCAGGGACCTGTCTCTTTTCCTTAGAGTAACAGAACATTACTTAAAGCAATGTTTGGCTCCAGTGAGAGGCCTAGTCAATAATTATTGAATAAATGAAAGAGAGTCCAGAAATTTCCATAAACGAAGTCACCCACAAGAGTATAAGCCGTGTTTATAGATGCCACAAACATGTCTATTGCATATCTAGGAACTAAAACCCAAACCCACTGTCATCTAATCTATTCTCACATACAGTAACCCTATGGAGCAGAGTAGAACTGCCCATAATGTTTCTGAATCTGTAATCCGTATGGCAGCAGACTGTGATGTCTTTGTTTGAACCACTGGCCTTTTCGTTAGCAATTGAGAACTTTAAGCAGTGTACCACCAGGCTCCCACTAGAGATGGAGACAAGAAGTTAAATTGGTAAAAATATGTAAAAACATGTTGCAATAGTTAATAGGTTGTTATATATACATTTAATACTATTAAAATAAAAGCTTGGGAAAGCTCACAGAGATACAAACAGGTTGGAATGAAGAAAGCTGTGAATATTTGGTAGGAACTTTCAGTGTTTTTACGTAGTGCCATTTCTAATCTATGATGACAATTGACAGCAATCTAGTCATTGACCAACCAAACTGAGCATATAGAAAATTGAAACTGTTCATTGAAGGATGATCTGATATCATGAAATAATAAATTATTCTATTGCTAAGAGCAATCATTGTCACATGTCTATTTTAATAAAGATGATAATGAATGCCAATATTTCATTGAAAATGTAATGAATGTGAAAATTGTCCATGAAACAAAATTCCGTCACTGATAGCCATGTGCCTTAGAGCATGTCAGAAGTGATCTCCCCTTCACATGGGTCCTCACCAGGAATGTCCAGAATGGCACACCACCCTCGTGTATTGAAGACACTGACAAGAAAATGGGAAGTAGCAAAATGTCTTATCTGTCACTTAAATAACTGTAGCTTCATGATTAGATTACAGCAATTTAGAGGCTTTTTGTTTACTATCAATTGAGATTTGAAAGCTGTTTATAAAATATTTACACTCTGATTTCAGTCCCATTGAAAGCACTTTGGAGTATTTGTATGATGAGTATTTGTATGATGATAATTATATGCTAGGAAAAGTGTTTAAAAATTTGAAGTTAATCTGTTAGTACCAAAATATGTTTTGTTTTTTTTGTTGAAGTTAAAAAGGAAGGACACCCATTTTGCTGAGGAATTTACTTCTGATGAAAGTCAGAAGTAATAGACACTTGTGATTTAAAGACATACTATAGTTGACCCTTGAAAATCACAGGTTTATATTGCTTTACTACACCAACATTGATTTGTAAAATGTAAAAACCTATTTGTAATGCTAATTATACCCATGTGGACATTTCATCTCTAGTAAATTCTGTGTAGCAGTAAAATGTGAACAATCATATTGATCTTATATTTTTCATGTTTAGTGGGAACCAGGGTGCTGCAAGTGTTCTCAAGCAGAGAAGAGTCATGACATTAGAAGAAGAAGTTGAGTTGGTTGATAGGAATCCAGTTTAAGGACTATTGTAAAAAGAGAAAGGAAGTCCATGAAGCCGTCACTGAATCTACATGAGCTGGCATGAAAGCTGTGCACTTATTAAAAACAATTATATTGGCATACAATTCACATATACAATCAATAGTTCATTTGTATTAAAAAGAGTTGTACAATCATCACCACAATCAATTTTAGAATGTGTTTTCTTCTTTCCTGTTCTCATTATTAGCAGATCCTCCTTCCCCCAGCCTTCCTTGATACCCACCAAGAAAGCAGTCCCTTTCTTGGTTGACGCAGTCACTGCCTCAATATCTTTAACTATCCTGAATTCCATGTACAAAACAACTCACTATGAAGAAAAAAAAAGAAAACCAATGATGTAAAAACCTTCCTACCATGCAAAATGAAGTAGAAAGAGGATTATTGCTGATGCATTTCGGTTGAAGACTAACACTTTATCATATGATCTCCCCTTTTAACCTTAATCTTTTGGGTAAATACCTATTTAACTCATATTAGAAAAGCAGTATGTGGGTATTTTATATAATATATATGACATACAAAATATATGTCAATTGACTATGCTGTCAGTAAAGCTTCCAGGCGACAGTAGTTGTTATGTTTTTGGGGAATCAACAGTTGTAAGTGCATTGTTGAGTCAACAGAGGTTGTGCAGGGAGAAGTGGCATGATTGACATCCCTAGCCTACTTTATTGTTTAAGGGTCAGCTGTCCATATAATGTGAAAAAAGCAAACAAACCATTGTCATAAGGGGATTCTGAATCATGTTTCATAGTATAACTGTGATCCATAGGTTCCTCAGTTATACACTTTGGGGAAGCAGATCAATAGCCTTTCATGTGATGTGCTGCTTGATAGACTTAAACCACCAACATTTCAGTTACAAATGGAGCCCAAGTCATTTGAGACATCTAGGGACCATATAGATCATGAAGGGATTTCTTTCCTAGTCCTGTCTCTCTTTGAGCCTTTCTTAATCAGCTCTGCCTTAATTGAGGGTTTCATCTTTTCTCACTTCATGGGACAAGTAAAAATGTTTGGTAAACTGGAGTAGGTTGAATGGATGTAGGGTCTAATATCTTGAGAAGTATGGGAATTACAGAACCTGTATTCACACAGCACCTGTTCGCAGACCAACAAGCAGTCATACAACATTAAAAGGGAATAGAGCATGGTTAAAATTTGGAAAGTTGGGTGTCATGGTTGTGTTTTCTTTAGCTCACTTAGTTGACTTATATGCTAAGTAAATAAGGTGAGAACTAGACAATATGTAAAAGAATGCACCATCAGGTTGGACTCTTCAGGCATTTGAAATACCAGTGATATAGCTTTCAGCATCACAGCAACACACAAGCCAGCACTATATGACCAATTATCAGACAATTGGCGAAAAAGAGAAAGGCCTTCGAGGAGTTGGATTGACATCGTGGCTGCAACGTTGGGCTCAAGCATAGGGGCAATGGTGAAGATGGGGCAGGCCTAGGCAGTGTTTTGTTCTGTTGTGCATAAGATTACTAAAGGTGGAACTGCCTTGATGGCACCAAGAACAAAAGCGGACCCTCTGATGCAGAAGAATTGCATCTGGGCTTTGTTTTATATTTCAGCCAAGCCCTCGCATGAAGTGGACACTGAAACACAGTGAGCAGCAGAACCATAATGAGCAGGACCAGGCGGAGGTGCATGGTTTTAGTCTCAGAGTGATATTGGGCAAAGTATCTGAATGCATTTACAACTAAGATCGCCAGGAGATACCAGCTTGACTTTCCATTCTTCGTGTCCTTTCCATACTCACCACCTTTCCAGAAAAAGGGTGTAGCCAGGACTCCACTAAATCCATGCCTCCTGCTGAGAACTGGCTGAAGCGGAGGAGTCACCTGCCCAGGAGACTACTGCTTAGGCGCTGCCTGTCACACTGACCTCCAAGGAGTTTTATAGCTGCCTTGTACACGGGAGAGCTATGGCACCACATGGAGGAAAACTCAACATTAGGTTCAAACATGCACAAATCAATAGTTGCTGTGAGGCAGTTTCCAGAGTTGTCAATAGCTGATTTATTGCCTTCATTCTAAGGCACCTAGGGGCAATCTCAGACTTTAGCAGTATATACAGCACATTAACTATTGGGCTCCACCCAAGTTCTCCAAATGCCCAATAGGAAGAGCGAATCAAATGATTTTCTAGCAGCATCGATATACAGTCTATTAGAACAGACAAAACAGCAAAATTAAATGTTACATAATTGACCCAGAAAAATAATAAGCCACATTTAATTTTTTAAAAGATTGTTCTAACTAAAAAAGAAGAAGAAGAAAGAAGGAGAGAAAGAAAATCAAAACCAGAATAAAAACTCGGGTTCTCAGTTGGTGTAAATCAGCTCAATAGCATTTAACAGTTACCTGACGTACAAAACAAAATAGTATCAGAATGGGAACATCATAAATAGAAAAATCTTATATAATGGATTTAATTACTTTTTACAAACAGAAGAACTGCCACTGAAAACCTGAAATAATTTGACAATGTAAGATAGGTGATAAATTCAGATAAATCCAAGTTTGGAGCTTGTAGGTGATGCCTTTTAAACAAAAGATAGCATTTCATACAGATCTATAACATGAAAATTAAATTACTTTGCAATAGAAATGAGAGAAATCATTGCCCCACATTGATAGTTTCATCATGAAAGTGAAAATTAGACATACAATGGTCCCACCAAATAGAACACAGTATAATGCCATGCAAACATCAAAAGAAATAAATTCAAAGCAGGTATAAAAATGCTTTTGAAAAAGCTCTTATAGTGTAACATTTGAAAAGGGAAAAAAACTGTAAAAGTGCTATATTAGTATCAAACATGTTAGAAGAATACAAAATACATATTTACACAGTTGTAATGATAAACCATATCCTGTTTTGATATGTCTTTTCAGAAAAATAGTTATTAAATTCTTGTTGCATGTTTCTGATACATTTTAGATGATCATATTAGTGCTTTTATCCACATATGCTCTTTCTTTGAGGAACTTACATTATAGTTTTGATGATGAGCTACATATACATTTTATGATGTTTCAGGTACTAAATATAAGGACAGATGTAAGTGATGCTATCATTCTCTATGTTTTTATCAGAAGTGTGTCCTTGATAATTTTGACAGTGTTAAAAACCTTGAGGCTTTATGAAAGTACTCATGAAAATGATGCATGAGTTATGTGGCCAGGTACAAGAGAAGGAGATATTATTATATGTTCGGGGGCTTTGAGGACAGAGAGCTATTGATCTGTAGGAAAGGGGAGACATATAATGAGACTTGGAAAAGAGTTAACATGAGATAGAGAAAAAGAAACTGGATAACAGTGCCAACAGGCATAGTTCTGAGGATGAATTTCATGTGACATCTTCAGATTATGATGAGTGTGGATGCAGCGGGAAGATATATTGCTAAACGACCTTGAATTTAATCTGAAGAGTAGCAGAATATCATTGAAAAATTTTAGACAGAGAAAGAACTTGATGAAAATCAATGTGGAAGCAGTATGTAAAAAATACACTGGAGTGAGAAAATATGTAGAGAGGTCACTTTTTTTCAAGGAAGAAGAGATTAAGGCATAAATAAGGAACTCGCCAATATGAGAGTAGAGAGGAGAATAAATCTCATGACACCATAGAAGTCCAGATACTAATTTTATTACATATTATGTTTGCTCCCTGTACTTTCAAAAGTACTTCTTTTGATTATTTGGCTGCCATATGTAAATATAAAAGGCTCCAATCATAAAGAAAAAGAATCGCAACTTCAGTCTACATTTCCTTTGGGTTTCTCTTTCTTCCCTCTTCCTGCTACATTCTAGTCCCCATTTCCTGCATCGACCTGCCTGTTTACCTTTCCTTTCTCAATCATCTACAGTGCGTGTTTTTATTTCACCACTTTGCTCAAACTGAGTGTGCCAAAATGAGCAAGTATTTCCTAGGTGATAGATCCATATAATGATCATTTCTGAACTTCCTTGACTTCTCTGCATTTAGAATTTTTCTCCTTCCTTGGATTCAAATTTTTTCCTTTTCCTGAGTCACCCCTACCCATCTTTCCCTTTTTTAAAGTTTATATTTTCCTTTTCTTTTCTTCTGCTGAATGCTTATGTGCTAATCTACCACCTCAATAGCTTTATAATTCTTATCAGACTTAAATCATGACTTTTATTTAATGCAGTGACTCTTAAACCTATGTTTCAACCTTGACCTCTTCCAATTTTTTGCACTTTTATATTCTACCAGACAACTCCATGAATTTCCAAATGTCAAAATAGAACTCCTTTATTCCTAACTTTTATCCAGCAAAGAAAATATGAAAATATTAACTATATGTTTGTCTTAGGTTGTCATTTGGGCAACCACAATTGTAGGAAATTTGACCCAAAGCCCAATGATTTTGAAGATTCCGATGCTGGGATAATAATGACAGGCTTCTCATCCTACAATGTTTCAGCTTTAAGTCCAAAGCAGAATTTCAGTCCCCCTAATCTGCAGCAGGCATATTTCAGATAAAGTCCAATTCACTTAGAGCTATTTCAAAGTCAGATCCTTCTGGTGTGGCCTATGAAGAATGCTGTACACTTCAAAGCCTATACCACAAGACCTGACGCATCAAGGGTAGAAAAGTTGTTCAGTCAAATAATTGATATTATATTTTGAGAATTATAATACAAATGAATAGGCATAGTAAAAAATAGTTTTAAGAGGAAAAGCAGAGAGAGAAGAGAAAGAGGTAATGGGTGGGGAAAAAGATGGAAGAACAAACAGGCAGTTGCTACTGTAGCAGGGTGGCTGCATGCCTGCTAGTGTGATGCAAGCTGAGTGGGTAAAACGCAGATGGGGTGGGTGCCTCATGGGCTGGTATCACATGGGCAAGTGGCATGAAACCTGGGTGGGTGGCAAATGAGGATGAATTGGTCAGTGTGGTTGGCAGGAGCAGGCCAGGCAATGTGGGAGGGAGGTGGGGTTGGGCTGGACAGGACATGTGGACAAGGAGGGACAGTGTAGCTTGGGTGTGGTAATGCTTTCTGGCTAGAGACCTCCAGGCTGGGTGTCCAACAGGCCTGCGTGGGAGGTTTGCTGGCAGGTGGGGTCTCCATTCTGGGGTAGGAGTGCCTCTAAACTGGGTAGTAGGAGCTACTAATTATCTGAGAAGGGACATCAGTGCCTGCTGAGGTGGGTTACGGGGTTGGGCTTGAGAGAGTGGTTACTGAAGAGGAGCGTCGCCTTGCTGTGGGTCAGAGGGAACAGTGGTGGGTATGTGGAACAGTGGTAGGGATGATAGGGTACAGGAGTGCCCAGGGTTTCCAGTTAATGTGGAAAGGAAGACACTGGTGCAACTTCCGGTTATGACACACACCATATCTGTCAGCAGAGCTCATGGACGTCCATGGTGGGCTATCTCCCCTCTCCCCCTGCTTGCCCTTTTCCACATAAGCTCCACTTAGCTTTGAAATTGTTCTTCTAGTTTGCAGGGAGACAAGTTCTTCCATCTAGCTGGTTTTGTTTTGTTTGTTTCTCTATTCTCTGATGAGAAGACCCATCCATATTTGTTAGATGACAGCCATCTTCACAGTAGTCACAGCCCTCAAAGAATTAACCATTTTATTATTTGAAGCAACCAGTTTCCCCATTCCTGTAAACCAAAAACTAAACCCTCTTTTCATTAGCAAGCCATAAAACACATATATTTGGTATTCTGAAACATCAGCTCTAGCATTTACTAATTTCTGCTGTATCCTGTGCACTTAAATATCCACTTTGATGTCATATTCTCTATCTCACCCTCAAGCTTGCTGAATTGTTCCTCTTACTAGATCATTAATTAACCTTGATATGTATGCAGGGTATCTCTTCTTTCCCCTTTCTCTTCAAGACTAAATTAACTTGCCTTTCTATGTGAGTTCTTAGAGAACCATTACCTTAGAAGTGGTTCATTCTATGTTGGAATTGTGTATGCATATATTTATGACTTTCTATGCTAGAACTTCCTGACAATAGAAGGTCTCTCAGAAGAGGATTTATCATTAGGTGGGAGTGATTGTGATAGGACATGATTAAAAGGACAAGAAGGAGCAGTTATACCCATAACGTGTAGACAACAAAAGGAAATAAGCAGTGGAAAATACCAAATATATGTATAGAAATCACCCTGAAAGTAGAAGCTCAGAGTCTAGGACTGCTAAAGTTGCTGAAGTCTGAAGAAGGGAAAGCAAAAGCGAATATGATGATAACAAAAAAAATTTAAGCATTTGTTAAAATGAAATATGAGGGGGAAATTATGCTTTTTAATTTTTTTATTTTTTGGAAATTAAGCTTTTTGTAGATTATTTATATGGATTGGTTAGAAAGAGTCCATAGTGAAAACGACATAGAAAAAAGACTTGAATAAAAATGTGTATCTAGAAGAAGCTAGCGAAAGGAGATCTTTGTTCTCAAAAATGAACAAAATACAGAAGTGAAACATAAACCAGTGACATGAGAATTTGATATCATAACATTGATATATTCACACAATTTTAAGGATAGTTTTGTTTTCATTAATGGTCTGGTGTGTATTTGTGTGTGTATATAATAGGAGTGGCTGGGTGACACAAAAAAACTAAGCCCTCAACTTCTAGCTGAAAAAAGGTGTTTTAAACTAACCTAAGGTATCTTGCATGTTCTTCCAAAAGGTAACAGTCTTGAAACGTCCACAGAGTTGTTCCACTCTGCACACATAAAGTGTCCTTCAGGCAAAATTCACCAGGTGCAACTAAAAGCAACTGCTGTTGTTGTTAGGTGCCATCAAGTTGATTCCAACTTATAACAGCCCCACAACAAAATACTGCCTCGCCCTGCACCACTCTTACAATTGCAATGTTTGAGTCCATTATTACAGACAATGTCAGGCTATCTCCTTGAGGATCTTCTCATATTTCCCTAACTTTCTACTTCAGCAAGAATGAATTCTGCTTTAGGCTGAGTTATCTATAAATACATTGGATAGATAGATAGGAGATAGACTATATATAAAGAGAACGAGATTTATCTCAAGGAAATGACTTGGACTTACACATGCATATTCAAAGACCATGAGTCAGATTTCAGGCTAGCTGCTCCTCTTAATTCAAAGAGCTAAAGGGAATGATTAACCCAAGATTGACAAGTCTGATGTTAGGCTTATGGCTGCAGAGGTGAATGAATTGCAGTTTGACAGATAAGTAAGTGCCAATAACTTCCAGGATTGGCAGGCTATATGGCAGCACAGTGGCTCATGTTCAAAGAACTGAAGGTCAAAAAATGAACCAAATGTCAGATCCCGACCCAGAAAAAAAGAAGAAAGCTTTGACACAGTGTCCATATTCACTGGAAGCACACCATCTACCTGAGGCGTGTTCTTTTCAATCACAGATTTCATCATGGAGTTAATTTACACATATCTGATTGATCATGGGGAAATACTATGTCATATCTGTTGTATTATCCTGGGTACTTTAGAGAAACAAATCAATAGAAACTCATGTATAACAGAGAGTTTTATATAAAGATTAAGTGTGAATCAAAAAAACATCCCTACCCAGTGCTATCCAAGCCCACAAGTCCAACATTAACCCATTAACCCATATGTCCAGCACCAATCCACAAACTCCTCCTCCATCTCACAAAACAGAAACAATGATGCCGACTGCAGGAGGAAAGCTGAATCAGTGAAGGTGGAAGCATCTCAGCACTGGCAGGGGTCTCCACACTGGTGCTCCAGCACCCAGGGCTGCATTGGGGTAGGTCCATGTGGCCTCTCCTCAGGGATGTCTTGCAGGAAGTGAGCCTTGCCAGTTGAAGCAGGGAACTGGCTAAGGCAGCTGCACCCTGGTCCGACCATCATAAAGCAAGAGACTTGAGAACTAGAAAGGCAAGGCTCATTAAGCCATTTATCCTTCTGCCCTTCAATTAACCCCACATGTGTTTATCAGCCAGGTTGACACAATAAACTAACTCATCTGCCAACTTATAAGAATTCTGGCCCAACAAATTTGGTACATTAAGTTGACTATCACAATATCCTCCTTTAGGGACAGTTATCTACTGATAATGTGTCAGAAATACATACGATAAAGTCTTAATATCCTTGCTTCAAAGGAGCATTCTGGCTGTACTGTTTCCAACACAATTTGTTCATTATTCTGGCAGTTCATGGTACACTCAATGTTATTTTAAACCATCATAATTCAATGCATCAATTCTTAAACATATATGCATATATATTTCCACATATTCTGATGACACGAGTAGTACAATGTTTATTATTGATATTTGGAAATAATATAAAAATGCAAATAATTGGAAATGAGTTTAAAAATAGAATGGGAGATAAAAACATGGAGACAGCTAGTACAGAACATTATTAAGCAAACTTGATTTTAAAAATCAGAAAATTTTGTGGTAGCAGTTGTTGTTGTAGGGAAGGAAAATTGGAACTTTGAATGCATTTTAAAGCTCAGCTGGTGATTAATGGGGAAAATCAAGACAAAGAGAGTATATTAACCAAAACTTGACAGGATGAAAACAGCAGCAACCAAGATCAATCAGAACATGATAAGTATTCCCTAGGTATGTATGTTCAAGGACAGGTAGCTGGGGACATGTGAACAAATGCCAAATTAATAGTACTTTTCCCCAACTATCCCCACTCCTACCATAACAGGTTGTCTAACAGGACCCCTTGGAACATTAGGTTCAAACAAGGTAAAATTTTTAAACTGTTCTTTAAAAGAAGAATGGGTTTTTGAAGAAAGAAAACCTTATGAACAATAACTAAGCTCAAGGACTTAATATCCAGACATACGTCTGCTTGTGCCCTGGCTCTACAACTTTCCTTCTAGCAGTGGGCTCTCATCAAAGTCTTTGATGTATTTCACTGGAGCTCAAGCTCCGGACTCCACTTCTATGCTGGAATTCTGGCTCTGTAATCAACTGCTCATGCGTGTTGAGTAAGGCACACAGTTCTTGATCATCATGGAGATCCATTTATAGATATGAACATTCAAGAACACTGAGAAGTACCTAAAATCAAGAATTATACATGGATCATCTTTATTCAGAAGTATATTTAGTGACCATCTCATATGCTCTGACTCCTGCTGACCCCATGAATAACAGAACAAAGTGTTACCTCCTCTTTGTAATCATTAGTGTGCTCCAGTACAATGTTTAAAACGGTATGTTTTAGGTGCATTTTTACATAGAAGCTCATTTTCCAACACTATATTATACAATTTTCTGTTGTAATCCATGGACTTTTCACTGGCTAATGTTTGCAAGTAGATCACTAGACAAATCTTCCTAATCTGCCTCAATCTGGAAACGTCAATAAAACCTGTCCAACCTGCCATTTGAAATTCCAGTGGCATAGATTCCAGCATTGTAGAAATACACAAATGACCATAATAATATAAACTGACAGAAAGGTATTGGAAGTAAAGTGTGTTGTTGTTATTGTTAGGTGCCATTGAGTTGGTCCAAACCTAAATCAATCTATGAACAACAGAACAAAACACTGCCCAGTCCTGTGCCATCCTTACAATTTTCCCTTTGTTTGAGCCATTGTTGTAGCCACTGTGTCAATCCATCACATTAAGATCCTTCCTCTCTTCTGCAGCCTCTATACTTCTGGTAAAGGTTAGCAGGTATAATTTAAGCTAAGCATTAGTGTCTAACTATAAGACAGGGACAGTAATACACCTGCCACATATGGATGAATGAAAATAAAAAGAAAGTCCCTAGCCAAAAAAAGTAAATGTAAAGGAGAGAAAAGTACAATAAAATATCAAGGATGATTTGATTATGTATTTGTATAAATTAATAAATATCTGAAGAAGATTACAAAAGAAATAGTAATTTGTACATGGCAATTAAAAAAAACTCTTATTGTAAGAAAATGGAAGATAATTGAGGCCTGATAATAGCTAAGGGCAGACATTTTGTTTGAAGCTAATTTAATGAAAACTGATTCATTTTCATGTTACTAAAAGCCAATCGATATTTTCTATGTACATAGGCATATTTTAGGAAAAAATTCTGGAAATAGTAACATAATTCAACCATGTTTTATGTTAGAAAGTGACATTGATTACCACATTATATTCAAAGGCCACAAATCACAGGTGTGCTTTCAGTGCAAGCATAAGGTTGGGAAAGTATCGAGCAAATATAAACAAAGAGATAATGAAGGCAAATCTGGTAACAAACCTGGTTCATAATAAGAATTATTATGTGGAAATGCAAGTAATATAAGCACAGGCAAGACTGTTTTAAACTGGACAAAGAAAGGTCATGGTGGAAACATATATGAAATATTACTTGAAATGATGCCGTATATGTGCTTCAAGATGAACCTATCCATAGTGAGAAAGAAGTGTGAAGGTTCTCAGTGCGACATTTCTCTTAACTTTCCCGTCTAATACTGTGAAAATATCAGTATGCCATCAAGGATGGTTTTGCAAGTAGACGTAATAATGTTTCTAAGAGTTCCCCACTCCACCCCTGCTGCCACAACTTACGTAACAATGAACCAGTTCCTTCATTTTTCTGAGTACCATTTTGCTTCTCGATAAAATGGCATGGTAACATCAGCTGGTGTCAGAATAGTTAAATTGTCTCTAAGAAAGCATTTTGTAGGTAGATTCCTAGGTTACAGTCTAAGAAATTGTACTCTTTTTGTTCTTTGCTAAATACTGTCATGAAGTTTGGAAGGCAGATTTTACGATCAGAATCAACTCAAGTTGAGAGGCAGAATCACATAAAACGTTGATCAGTCTTTCATAATACAGGCCAGTGGATAAACCTAGAATTATGTATGCTTTGGGGTGGGGGTTTGCTAATTTTTTGTTTTCTTTTCTTTCTTTCTTTCATCTTTTTACTCAATCTTTTGTTTTCTTTTTATTTTGCCTGTTATTGTTGGTTTTCCTACCTTTATAAGATAGGCATTACAAGTCAGTCTGAGGGACCAAACATTGTGGAGGCACTTGGGGCAGGGGAGGTGGCAGGGAGGAGACGGGGGAAGGGAACAGTGAGCACACAACGCCATAGACAAGAGAACTGGGGAATTAAAATCAATAAGGAACTAGGAAGCAAAGCTATATGTAGAGGTATAAAATTAAGTTTATTTATAAGTGTACATATGTAAGCATAAAATCACAAAAATAGAGGTATTGGCCTATGTACATATATTTATATGACAGAATATTGAGGTAGTGGACAGACTTTGGGTCTCTACTCAAGCCCTCCCTAAATGCAAAAAGGCGTAATAGCTTTCTGTGACGTTCACCCTCCCAGCACTATTGCTAAAGACCTAATGGTTGTACAAGCAAATGTGGTGAGAAAGTTGATGGTGCCTGGTTATCAAAAGATACAGCAGCTGGATTCTTAAAAGTTTGACAATAAACAAGCACCATCTGGCAGAGAAGCAACAAGCCCACATGGAAGGAGCACACCAGCCTGTGTGATCATGATGTGTCGATTGGATCAGGAAACAAGCACCAGAAGACCCAAATCAAACAAACAAATAAAAACATATTGTTGAGAACTAGGGGGGTTGGAGCAGAGACCCAAACCCATCTGTAGACAATGGGACATCCCCTCACAGAAGGGTCACATGGAAGGGATGAATCAGCCAGGGTTCAGTATAGCACCAATGAAACACACAATATTCCTCTCGTTCCTTGAGGCTTCCTCACCCCCACTATCATGACCCCAGTCCTGCCTTCCACTTAGGGCTAGCATGGAGCCTGTATACTGGTACAGATAAGAGCTGATGACACACGGAATCCAGGTCAGAGAAACTCCTCAGGAACAGAAATAGGAGTAGTAATACCACAAGTTTAGGGATAAGGTGGGAAGAGGAGGAGAACCGATTGCAATGATAGACACATAATGACCACCACCACCCGCTGCCAATGGGTATGAACAACAGAAACCATGGGGTAAGGGAGACAGTGGTCGGTGTAAGATATGAAAATAATAATAATTTATAATGTATCAAGGGATCATGAGGGTGGGGGTAGGGGAAAGAGGAGCTGACAACAAGGGCTAAAATAGCAAATATTTAGAAAATAATAATGGCAACATATATACAAATATGCTTGATACAATTGATGTATGGGTTGTTATAGAGCTGTAAGAGCCCCCAGTAAAATGATCTTAACAACAAAAAATAGTATATATTTATAACTTACACAGGGTTTTTTGGGGTGTTTTTAAAAATTTTTAATCATTTTATTGGGGGCTCGTACAACTCTTATCACAATCCATACATGCATCCGTTGTGTCAAGCACATTTGTACATTTGTTGCCATCATGATTCTCAAAACATTTGATTTCTACTTGAGCCATTCATATAAGCTCCTCATTTTTCTCCTCCCTCCCTTCTTTCCCTGCTCATGAACCCTTGATAATCTATAAATTATTATTATTTTACACAGGTTTTACTTCTCCTACTTTGATATAAGAAGAGAAAGGGATTCTAAATGCAGAGGCACCACACAGATGTCAGTTTTCATACTGTGGTAATGGGTTTTGCTGTCCTGTTGGAAGATATGCCAGTGTGGTTTCAAATAGCACATGATGGACAGGGTTTAGCAGGACTTCCAGACTTAAGCAGGCTAAGAAGGAAAACTGAAGATCTACATATGAAAAGTAGTCAATGTAAACCCTATGGATCACAACAGATCCAAATGTTCCCTACTCTCACCAATTACTTCATGGTAGACAGGTAACTATAATTTCTGGGACACCATTTTACTTTGTCCTGTATAGTTGCTATGAGTTGGGATTGATTTGATGGCAGTGAGTTTGACTATGTGTGTTTATCATCCATGTGTCGGTTGGATTAAAACAGATGTAAACTGGGTGGTTAAGTCAGTGAAGAGGTTTCAGTGCTCCTGGAAACATAGTAAGAGCCAAAACTGGATTGGTATCAGTAGGAAAGGGAAGGAAAGAACACTTTGGAACAGATGTCTCTCTATAATATGTTCACATTGACTCTTTCGTGTCAGCAAGAGGTCTCAATCTTTCAGGAAAATAAAATAATCTGCTTCATATGGGGCATTGATTTTACCAAATTCCCTCAGACAGTTTTTTAAGTTGATATGAATAGAAGTACAAATATACTAATTACTTGTTCTATTTTTATATCTTAGTACAGGGAAGGAGAAAAAAAAGAAGAGCTCTATTCATGTGTCATACTCTGAGACTTATGGTAGTTTGCTAATTATAAGTTCTATTGTAATGGTCTCAAAAGGAATTCATGACTTGAACCAAGTATAGAAAAACTCCCAGACACCAGTGATTGCACAACTGCAAAATTTGTTGCCAACATGTCAGCTTGCCTTATTATTTTTGTAGGCCAAAAGGTTAAGGAGATTTCGACAGTTCTTTATTTGTTTTTTCTTAAGAAAAATTGTGATATCTAAGAATAACACTTAAGCTCACTTACAAACTTTAGACCATGTGTTGACTTCCTGAAATGTTGGCTGGATGTTCCCCGGCCCTTTTCTTAAAGCTATCTGTTGAATGAAGGGTAATCATACTTTCATTTTTCCCTGTCTTTCATAGAAAAGCATTTTGATATTTCTCATGTTAATATTGTGTGTGTGTGTGTGTGTGTGTGTGTGTGTGTGTGTCCAGAATTAAACTTACATTGAATGTCCTCATACAGGTCCTCAAAGAAGGTCAGGCTTTATATTCTGGTCCAATTCTTTCAGTAAAATTAACTGCCGTTATAGTTCACTTTAGGAACTCTGCTGGCATAGTGATTACATGTTGGGCTGTGATTGAAAGATAAACAGTTCAAAACCACCATCTGCTCTGAGGGAGAAAGATGGGACTTTCTATTCCTGTAGAGTGCAGTCTCTGAAACTCACAGGGTCAATTCTACCCTGTCCTATAGGGTCCGTGTGAACTGGCATCAACTTGATGGCAGTGAGCTTTTTAAATTAGTTCGTGAACTTGCACATCGAACATAAACTATCTCATTTCAATGGACACTCTGTCCAAAGGCTTTCCCATGTAATTGGAATTAAAAGAATTGGCTTAATGTCATCGCTTTTTGTAAAAAATAATCTTTAAAAAATAAGTGTTGTGGTCACAAACCAAGAAAAAGAGAGTAATTCTTCCATTATAACTCACTGTGGCTCTGTTGTTAGCACATTGGTTTTAGAGTTTAGGTCTCCAGAACTTGGAAGAAATAGATTTCTGTTGTCAAGCCACCAAATATATGGTAATTTGTTATGGAATTTGTAAGAAGTTAACATGGGACCTACTCTGAGAGTAGAAAAAAAATCCCTGTAAAAGGAAAGCCAGTGGGCAATTTTGTGCAAACATGTGCATATATTATATTATTTTTATTATTATTAAATACTTTCATTGGGGGCTCTTACATCTCTTATCACAATCCGTACAGTCATCCATTGTGTCAAACACATTTGCACATATGCTGCCATTATCATTTTTAAAGCATTCTCTTCTCACTTGAGCCCCTATTAGCTCACCATTTCTTCCCCCTCCCTCCCCTGCCCACCCACCCTTCCTCACGAACCCTTGATAAGTTATAGATTATCATTTTCATGTCTTACACCAGGGGTGCTCACACTTTTTCAGCATGTGAGCTACTTATGAAATGATCAAGTAAAAATGATCTACCACTACAAAAATACAAAACATGTAATTTATTACACTTATTCATAAATGCATTGAGAATTCTCTATATGTACAGTGTATGTTTATGTATTTTGCATAACATAACCGCATGAATCCATATTGCACAACACAATTAACTATGTACATTTTTGTCATTATCTGAGTTTAATCTGATGACTTGCACTTAATGGAATGAGACAGGGATGCATAGTCTAGACAGTAGCTGCTGATAGCCAGCCTCAAGCACACGTCATCAGTCATGGTTGAACGTTACTTGGAATTAATGATCTTTATGTGGGAAAAGGGTGATTCATATAAATAAATAAAGCCGAATAATGCAGTAAAGGAGGGAGCACATTTTCTTATGTTTGGGTACTTGCCCGCTGCGAGTAAGTTCCAGCACTGTTCGTGCGCTCTGTACCTCAGCTGAATGTCGGTTTGTAGTGTCAAAATCTCCCATTCCATATGAAAGTGATACGTTTTTGTCTTCTTACTTGGTCCAGCTCCCCCACTCATTTTAATACCCCTTTTACGTTTAAGAGGAAAAAAAACAAGGTCTTAAAACTGGTGATAATTAAGTTTGTCAGTTTTGCTGTACTTAGCGCAGTTGTTCGCGCATGCGTTTGACACCTAAGATTGCATCTGATTAGCTGTGCTCTATGTCATTTAAGTGACAGGATTGATGATAGGCTTAGGTCTATTTTTTAATGACATGCAATCTGCCAACTTTACATTTGCAATCGAGTAGTAGAATGCGATCAACGTATTGAGCACCCCTGTTTTACACCGTCCTCCATCACCCCTCACCAACCTTTCTATTGTTCATCCCCTTGGGAGGGGATTATAGATTGATCCTTGTGATCAAGTACCCTTTTCTCCCCCCACCTTCCCCTAGTCCTCCTGCTGTCTCTACTCTCATTGTTGGCCCTGAGGGGTTTATCTATCCTAGATTCCCTGTGTTGAGGGCTCTTATCTGTAGCAGTGTGCATGTTCTGGTCTAATCTGTTAGGTAGAATTGAGGTTATGATAGCCGGGGGAGAAGGGGCGGGCGAGCACCAAAGAACGGGAGGAATGTTATGTGCTTCATCATCGGTGCTATACTCTCTTCACTGTGACCCCTCTGTGAGGGAATGTCCAATTATCTCCACTCAATGCCCCACCCCCACCATTCACATTGGTATGATTTTTTCTGGGTCTTAGATGCCTGATACCTAATCCCATCAACAGCTCATGATCACACAGGCTGGTGTGCTTCTTCCATGTTGGCTTTGTGTTTCTCATCTAGATGGCTGCTTGCTTATCTTAAAGCCTTTAAGACCCCAGATGCTATATCCTTTGATAGTCAGGCACCATCAGCTTTTTTCACCACATTTGCTTATGCAGCCATTTTGTCTTCGGTGATCATGTCAGGAAGGTGAGTATCACAGAATGCAGGATTATTAGAAAGAAGTGTTCTTGTGTTGATGGATGATTTGAGTCGAGGCCCAACGTCCATCTGCAACTTTAATTCTTAACATATAAATATGAGTGCATAGTTCTATTCCTCTCTCATTATTTATATATATATATATTTAGATATGTACATGCCTGTATTTAGACCTCTATAAATGTCCTTTACCTCCTCCTGGTTCTTTCCTCTATTTCCTTTTACATTCCTCTTGTCCGACAATCATGTTTGGCCTTCATTCGGGTTTAGTAATTCCTTGCTGCTACATTGCACTTGATTAAGCCCCCCTAGGCATCCTATGCCCTTCTTTCCATTGATTTTAATTTATTTGTTGTTCCCTTGTCCCTGGGTTGTTTCCTGCGCCCTCCCCACCCCTTCCTTTCTCCCGTATGCCCCCAGAATCATTGGTCCTGTACTTTTCATCTCAGAATTATTTATTCTGCCTATCAAATCTAGATAGACATGCAAAAACTTTAATAAGTGTAAAAACAGGCAAAGTCAAACAAAACAACAAAGGAAGTCAAGACCAAGTAAACAATAACAACAGGAAAAACTAAAAACAACACAACAACAAAAAGAAAGCCACTGACAAAATTGGAAAAGCCTATAAATAATTCAAGGTCTGTTTGTAGGTATTTTCGAGTGTTTTCCAGTCGAGTCTGATGGGGTGCCACACCCTGTCTCCAAAGTCTATTTTGGGTATTCCTCGGGGATTTCATCACTTTGCTCCCCTTGCTGCTCTGTTGCATACCCTTACTGTTTTCGCTGAAGCATGATGGGGTCAAATTGTGCACAGTTCCTACACTGTGTCTCCAGTGTTGTCCCCCGCAGCATTATGGTTTATTGAGCGATGTCTTGTCTCATGGTGGGGCCAACTCTGTGGTCCTCCCTGTGCGTTGTCTGCTCTGAGCAGGAATATCGTCCTAAGGGCTTGGTGGGCCAGGATGTTCTCCCCTTCCTCTCCATCCTTTTCATTTCTCCCAAGTTCTTTAATCAGACGCGCCCCTCTCCTCAAGCTGTAGCCCCAATGCTGTTCTCTGAAATGCATTCTTCTGGAGGAGTGGGGTCCACATAGTTGAGATTGGGGCTAGCCCTGCAGACCTCTCTATTGGTTCTCTGGTGCATGCCAATATGTAGTATTCACATCTTGGTGCATTGGGTTGAAGCCTGGCCTCTCTCTCCCTCTCCTGTGGAGATATAAACATTATCCTCCCTTGAGTGGGTTAGTTCCCTGCTCCACCCTCTACCCTTTTTTTCTCTCTCTCTTTCTTTCCCCCTCCTATATAGTTGGCTGCCTTATATGTCTCTGTATTGGGTTTGGCTCCCGCCATAGTAGCTGGACCTCACCCCAAGGATGTATGTATGTAGTATGCCCCATTTTTTTTTAGCTTACCTCAGTGGACTCGTGTTGTACTTGTCCTTTTGTGCTTGGCTTACTTCACTTAGCATGATTTCCTCAAGTTCTTTCCATGCGGCAGTGTGCTTCGTGGGTTTGTCGCTGCTTTTTAGCGATGCATAGTACTCCACTGTATGTATGTACCACATTTCTTTATCCATCTATTGGTGGATAGAAATTTGGGTTGTTTCCAACTCCTTGAAATTGTGAACTGTGCCGCAATGAACATTGGAGCACAAATGTCTGGCCATGGTTTGTTGCTTGCCTCTTCTGTGTATATGCCCTGTAGAGGGATTGCTGGGTCATATGCTAGCTCAATTTCCATCTGTTTTAGATATACCAAATCAATTTGCATAATGGCTGTACAGACCTACAGGTCCACCAGTAGTGGATGAGAGTTCCTATCTCACCACAGCCCCTCCAACAATTGTTACTTTCTCATTTTTTTGAATTGAGTTATCTTTGAGGGTGTTAGGTGGTATCTCATTGTTGTTTTAGTTTGCATTTCTGTTATGACTAATGATCAGGAACATTTTCTCATATGTTTATTAACCATTCGGATTTCTGCCCCTGTGAAACTTCTGTTCAGGTCCTTGGTCCACCTCCTTAGGGGGCAGTTTTTTGTTGTTTTTTTTTCTTATTGTAAGCTTGCAAAGTATTTTAGATTTTAGTAATAAGCCCTTTGTTTGATGTGTCATTACTAAAGATGTTTTCCCAGTCTGTGGGCTCCCTTATGGGCTGTTTTCCCAGTCTGTGTGCTTCTCTTGGTGAATTATTTTGTATTATCTTCAGTATATCCCGCTTGTCAATTTGTGACTCCTCAGTATTTGTATCCTTCCCTATTTCTGATGGCCTATGTATTCCCTGTGCCAAGGTTCTCTGGTTTGTCCCAATTCCCTCATTAATGGCCCTATTAGTTTGGGTTTTAACACATAGTTTGTGATCGACCTTGAGTTTACTCTTGTGAATGGAGTGAGGTAAGGGTCTTGCTTCATTTTCTGCAGGTAGATATCCTTTTTTCCAGCACCACTTGTTGAAGAGAACATCCACTTCCTATTTGATATTTTTGGGGCCCTTATCAAAAATCAGTAGTCTGTATACTGATGTTTTAAGTATCTGGGTTTTCAGCTTTTTTACATTGATCTGAATATCTTTTGTTATACCAGTACCACATGGTTTTGACCACTGTGGCTGTATAATATGTGCTAAGCCAGGTAAACCAAACCCTCCCACTTTGTCCTTCTTCTTGAGGAGTTCTTTGCTAATTCTTGGCTTCTTCCCTCTCAATATGGAGTTGATACCTAGTTTTTCCAATTCTTTGAAGAAGGATGATGATATTCGTATCAGCTTAGCATTAAACTTATATAGTGCTTTGGACAGAACTGACATCTTTACTGTATCGAGAGTTTGAATCAATGAGCATGGGATGTTCTTCTATTTGTTAAGGTCACTCTTGGTTTCTTGTAATAGTGTTCTGTAGTTTTCCTCATAAAAATCTTTTGATTTTTTAGTCAAGTATATCCATAGATATTTCAATTTGTGCTTGGATATTGTAAAGGGTACTACCTTTTTAATTGCCTTTTCGGGGATCTTGTCTGATGTGTATAGTAGTCCAAAAGATTTCTGTTTGGTGATCTTGTATCATGCCACACTGTCATATTCCTCTATTACTTCCAACACTTCACTTGTGGAGTTTTGGGGATTTTCAATGTATAAAATCATATTGTCGGTGAATAAGGATAATTTCACCTCTTCCCCAGACAAATACCTTTGATGTCTTTTCTTTGTCTTATTTTGTTAGCTAGGACCTCCAGTAAGATGTTTAATGGGAGTGGTGACAATGGGCAACCTTGTCTGGTTGCCTTTTACAGAGGAATTGTTTTCGTCTTTTCTTCATTGATTACCATGTTGGCTGTAGGTTTTTCATATATAGCTTATAAAATATTTGGCAATTTTCCTTCCATTCCTATCTTCTTGAATGTCTTAAACAGAAATGGATATTGGATATTGTTAAATGTTCTTTCCGCATCTATTGATATTTTCATGTGGTTCTTGTTTTTCCATGTCAACGTTGTGAATAATACTGATGGTCTTTGTATGTTGAACCATCCCTATAACCCTGGTATTAATCCCATTTGGTCATGGTGATTTATTTGTTTTATAAGCTTTTGTATTCTATTGGTCAGTACTTTGTTAAGGATTTTTGCATGAATGTTCACTAGGGATATTGGCCTGTACTTCTCAATTCTTGTGGGATCCTGGCCCGCTTTAGGCATCAGAGTTATACTAGCTTCATAGAAAGAGTTTTCCAGGTTTTTCTATGTTCTGGAAGAGTTTGTGTAGGATTTGTGTCAGTTTTACCCTAAATGCTTTGTAGAATTCTTCTGTGAAGCTACCTGACCTGGGGGATATTTTGGTAGTAATCCCTTGAAAGCCTTGTCTATGTCTTCTAATACTATAGGTCTGTTGAGTTTCTTGATGTCCATCTGGGATAGTGTAGGGAATGATCATTTTTCCAAGTATTTATTAATGTCTTCCCAGTTGTTGAATTTGTTAGAGAACAGGCCTTCACAGTACTGTGCAGTTATCCTTTTGATTTCATTAGGGTCCATTGTAATGTCCCCTGTTTTATCGTTCATCTTTGCTGTTGAAATTTGTTCCTTTCTTTCTTTGGTTAGGTTTGGCAGCAATCTATCAATTCTGTTAATACTTTCAAAGAACCAACTTTTAGCTGCATTTTTTCCATAGTTTTCCTGTTTTCCCTCTCCTGTAGCTCAGCTCTGATTTTTATTTCTTCTTTTCTTTTGCGATTAGTAGGATTGTTCTGTTGATTCTTTCTAATTGCTGTAAGTTTTGTGCCAGGATTTCAACCATAAGTCTCTCTTCCTTACTAATGTGTCCATGTATGCTATCAGCCTTCCTTTGAGAAATGTCTTTGCTCTGTCCCAAAGGTTTTGGTATGTAATATTTCCATTGTCATTGGTACCTGGAAACATCCTGATTTCATCTCTGATCTGGACCAATACCCACTCCTTTTATAATAGAGAGTTATTCATTCTCCATTTTGGAATAGAAAGTCATTCATCACCCTTGTTTTTTCATTGTCCTTTTGTTGATTTCCAGCCTCATGGCATAATGGTTGGAGAGAGAAGTCTGTATAATCTCTGTGTGCTTGAATTTATTCAGGTTAAACTTTTGTCCGAACATGTGGTTCATCTTCGTGTATGTGCCATGTAGGCTTGAAAAAAAAGTGGATTTTTTTTTGCATCTGGTTGGAAAGGTCTGAAAATATCTATCCGGTTTAATCATCCACTTGTGCTGTTTTAGATTTGTAGCACCCTTGTTAAGTTTCTTCCCTGTGATCTGTCATTTTCAGAGAGTAGTGTATTAAGGTCACTTACTATAACCGTTGATCCTGTGATTTCTTTTTTCATCTTTTGGAATGTTTGGTTTACAAAGTTCATGAGTCTTCTCTGGTTGGGTGTGCATATATTTATTACGCTCACTGGTTCTTGGTCTACTGTTCCCTTAAGCATTATATAATGATCCTCTTTGTCTCTTGTTATTGCTTGTACCTTGAGATCAATTTTGTCACAGTATAAGATTGCTATGTCTGCTTTCTTGCATTGCCATTTGCTTGGTATATTTTACTCCAACATTTCATTTTCAACCTTTTTTCCCCCTGTAAGCTTGAACTGTGCCTTCTCAAGGCAGCAGTTTGATGGGCTATGTTTTCTAAGCCAGTCTGTTGGCCTCTGCCTTTTATTGCCTGAGTTCAGTCCATTGATTTCAGTGTTATTACATCCATCTGTGGACTCTGTGATGTCATGATGGACCTTTTGTGTTGGGTGTTTTCCTACCTACCTATTTTATCAGTTTTGTTATGTTTGTGTGTATGTATATATGTGTGTGTGTGTGTGTGTGTGTGTGTGTGTGTGTGTGTGTGTGTTTCATTCTTGCCTTCTTTCCACTATTGACCTAATTCTATCTTGGGGCTGTTTTCTCTTTGTTTCCCGCTGGGTGGAGTTGTTCCATGTAATGATTTCTTATTTGTGTTCGGTAAGTGTTGATCTTCTGCCCATACTGGGTCAGCAAAGATCTTTTGTAGGGTTGGGTTTCTTTTTACGTATTCTTTTAGTTTTTTGTTGTCTGGGAAGACTCTTAATTCTCCATCTAGCTTAATAGATAATTTGGCCGGATATAATATTCTTGGTTTTGCATTGTTTTCCTTCAATTTTTCTCATATGTTACTCCACTCCCTGTTCTTCTTCATTGTGTCTGCTAGTAGGTCTGAACATATTCTCATTTGGGTACCGTATATACTCAAGGATAAGCAGTTGTCCTGAATATCAGCCAAGGCACCTAATTTTAGTACAAAAACTGCATTAAAATGTACTGAAAAACTCGGCTAATACTCTAGTATATATGGTACTTTTATAAGTGACTATTTGTTTTTCCCTAGCTGCTCTTATGATTTTCTCCTTTTTATTATAGTTGGATAATTTAACTATTATGTATCTTTCTGACTTCTTGGGATTCAGTCTGGCTGGCATTCTTTAGGTCCCCTGAATGGTTTCCTGGTGTTCATTTGTTAAGCTCGGGAAGTTTTCCTCTAAGAATTCCCTCACTATTTTTTGCTGTTGAATTCTTTGTTGTGTCTTGTTCTGGTATTCCAATTATTCTAATATTGTTCCTATTCATACCATCAGACATGGCTCTCAGGTTATCATTAGCTTCTATGATTGTCTTATTTGACTGCCTTTCTTATTTGTTGAATTCTGTCTGGTTATCCTCTAGGTCACTCGTGTGATTCTTTGCCTCCTTAAGTCTGTTGGAAAAGCCTGTTTATTTGCTATTGGGTTTTGTTATTTCATCCCTTAGGTCTTGTATTTCCCTTTGCTGTGTGGCCTTTATATCCTGTATCATTTCATCATTTTATGTATTGCTTCCCTCATATCCTGTATGACTCCAAGCAGCATTCTGAAGATTCTTTTCTGTGGGAGATCAATCTGTTTCTTCTACTCACATTATTAGGTTCATGACTTCTTCTGACATTGTCTTCTGTTTCTCCTGTTTTTTCATTGATGCTGTTGGGGTTGGTTGCTGTTTACATATTGTTTTAGAGGATCCCGGTGCCATCTTCCAGATTCGAATCGCACTGGGCTCTCTCTTAAGGAACATGTATATGTACTTATTTGAACTACCTGCAGGTAGCTGCGCTTGGGAGGTCAGGCTACCACTGTGTCTTCCTGTAGTTTCCGTCTTATGTTAGCCAACCAGTATTCTGTTATTTGGAATGTGAGTTGGATAGTCCTATCACAGGATGCTGGTCAGGTGGTTGTGGGCCCAGTAGGATGGTGCTTCACTGGCTGATCTCTGAGGAAGCTGTAGTGGTGTGTCCTACATGGCTTGGAGCACCTCAGATGGTGTGTGGTGTTACCCTCTGAAATTACAGGACTGTGGAGGGTGGATAGGTGTACCCTCCTTGGTGTAGAACACCATGGATGACAGGTGGAATTATCCTAGATGAGAGATCACCCCAGTCACTTGTAGGGCCTTGGTTTGTAGGTGAAAGTTCCCCAGCCATTTGAAGGGGAGATTCCTCCAGCTGCTTGGGGTATAGTGGAGAGTGGGTGATTTTCCCAGCCGCATATTAAGCCAAGAAGTGAGGGTGGAAGCTCCCCTCACTGGGCCATCAGAGTTGCCTTAGGCGGAAGGGGGGTGGCCTGGAATCTGGTAGTGGCTTGTGAAAGGAAAGCAAGGGAAAAGATAAAAAAAGAAAAAACATAAGATAGACAAGAGCAAAAGTAAAAAGCACACTAACACACACACAAAAAGCAAAGAAAAAACAAAAATGAATACCCAAAAAAAAGAAAAGAAAAGAAAACCTGAATCTGTTGAGACTGTTCCAGGAAAGAGAGAAGAGATTGAAGAATAGGAAAAAAGAAGAAAGAGCAATAGAAGAAGAAAATAAATGAAAAAATAAATAGATAAAAAGATAGCTGAGCACCATGTCGTGCCTTGTGTACCACTGCCTCATGTCGTGTGCTTCACTGCTACAGGGGGCAGGCTGGGGCTATCCACACTGGGTGGGTGGAGTTGTCCATGTCAAGGGTAGGGGGCTTGAAGCCAGCAGTGGCATGTGGAAGGAAAGAGGGAGAGAAGAAAAAAAGAGAGAGAGAAGAATGAAAGAGAAAGAATTGGAAAAAAACCACACTGTGCTCACTGTAGGAAAGTTACTGGTGGGATATAGAGAAGAAAAAAATAAAAGTAAAGAGACAGCTGATCCCTGATTGCCTGAACATGGGGCCAATGGGGTTTAAACTCTTCTCCAAGGTGCCTGGTTGGTGCACCCTTTTGGTGCAGGGTCCCACTGGTGCTGGGAAGAATTTTTCTAGTCAGCAAGATCACCATAGAGGCCAGACAGGGATTTCCTGAGCAGCGTGGAGTGCTGTAGATGGATGTCACAGCTGCCTTGTGTGGTGTGTAGCACTCCCACAGAGGGCAGGCTGAGTTCACCCTGCTGGTTGGGCACAGTTGCCCTAGGCAGAGGGTAGTGTCTCGGAAACCAGTAGTGGTATGTGAAAAGAAAAAGAGGGAGAGTGGAATGAAAAGAAAGAAAATGAAGAAAAATAAAGAAAAAGAGGGTTAAAAAAAGAAAGAAAGAAAACTGGGTTCCCTGAGATGGACTGCAGTGGGAAAGGTAGAAGAGAGAGAGAAGAAAGAGAGAAGAAAAAGAATAGTAATTGAGGAGATAGCTGAAGCCTGATTGCCTGACCATGGAGCAGGAGGAGTTCCAAACCTGCCTCACGGTAGTGGGGTGGTTTGCTCACTTGGTGTAGGGTCCCACAGATGCTGGGAGGATTTACCCTCTTTGTCAAGATCACAGAGGAGGCCAGGCAGCGGTTCCCGCAGCGGTGTTGAGCAATGGAGATCACTGATATAGCTGTCTTCTGCCATAAGTAGCACTTCAGTGGGTGGGGTGGGGATCCCCAAGCCACACGAAGGACAGACATGACCTCCCCAGCTGCATGTAGGATTACTGAGGGAAGACAGTAGCTCCCACCCCATTGGGCTTGTGGAGTTGTCCTATTTTGTGCCAAGACTACTGATGGCCCAGTAGCTCAGTTTGTGTTTGTTTGTTTTATGGGCCCCTGGCTATGGGCTCTGTGCTTGTGCTCAGTGAAATATTCTGAAACTGAAGCTTGCTCCAGAGGCTTTTCCTTAGTTTTGAAAGTCTCTGGGCTCTGTAGGTAACTTCTGGCATTCCTTAGCACTGACTCCATTATTATGCTAATGTATGTTAAAGGAACTATTCTGCCAGTTTGTCTTTAAGTTAAACAATGAACTTGGGATTTGCAGTTTTTAACAAGAAAATATTTTTTCTTTGTTATATTGAGCTTGTGGGGAACCTGATTTTGGAGCAGTCATGCTGACCCCACAGGAGGATATCTAGCTTATCAGAGAGGTTGCTTTCTTCTCGGCCCACTGGAACTGAATCCGACACCCACCCCTCCCCCACCCCCCACCCCCAACTGGGGCTACTTGCTTATGCTCTGCCACACTGCAATCTGACTCAGGTAAATTTCCTTATGTCTTTTTCAATTGCTCCAAATCTATGGCTACCCACGCTGACCCAGACCCCTAAGCTATGAGCTCAAGGTAGCTAATACCACAAGGAGCTCTGATGTGGGTTCTTGTGACTAGCTTCCAGTACTTCCCTTCCAGTCTGGGATTCTGACCCCCTTTCAACATCAGCCTGCAGTAATCGCTACTTGCTGTTGGACTAGGGCACTGGCAGAGGCTCAGTCCAGAGCCCAGGAGCCCAGCATGGTGAACCTGGAATGTTTCAGTGAGTTCTCGGTTCGCCTTGTGAATGAAAATCAAAAAAAGCAGTGACTGGGACAGACCCTAGTACCCTGATTTTAATTTTAGGACTTGGCCTCCCAGGATCCTTTACCTTATCTCTTAATTTTCTGGTCTGGCAGCAGGAGCTCCAGGCATGTATATATAACTGGACACCATCTTCTTTAATGAAGACTTCTTTAGGCTTAGGTCACTCAGCTATCGATATTATATTCCTATAAATTACTTCCCCCTTGCTATTTGATAGGTTTTTATTGGTATAAAGCACAGACACAATTATCATTAAATTATATAGAGACATTTTTTAAGCATATCCAAATTTCTCCCAAATGATCAAATAACACATAAAGCCTAAAATAAAAGTACTCTGTAGTTTGCACATACATAGTTCAAAGCTAAGGAGACTTAATGATAATATGCTGAGTGTAGTTCTCAGAAGGGATCTTAGAGACACCATTATCACTGCTCATGATGTGAGTTGCCTCTTTAATAGCTCACTTCTAAACAAATGCCGAATATTAGTTTAGCTCATAATTTTTTGTAAAAATGAATATTTATCTTCAGATTATTTTGGTTAGCAAAACCAATACTAATGTAGGTGGAAAGGTAACAACACCTGTTTTGACTGCTGTGTGGTTGAACAAATAATGAATAAAATTGAAAAATCCCTAGAAACACAAGAGAAGGAAGATACAACATTCCTAGATATTTTGGAATGGGGAAAGTAATACACAGATGGGCAATTTATAGCAAATAAATTCGCACATAAAAAATAAGTGAGAACAAAAATCATCTCATTAGTCCAATGTCTTTAAAAGTTCAAACAAGAACTATAAAATAAACTTTCATCCAGCTGAAGAAGAGATATAAAAAATGATTGAGCAGAAAAGAAAAAGAATATGCAAATATCATGAATAAGATATAAAATGGCTGATACACAGCAGATACACACTGAAACAAAAAGATAGTGGTAATACTATAAAAGATTATACCCCAACAAATTTGAAAACCTAGGAGAAATGGACACATTTCTAGAAACACACAACTTACCTAAATTAACACAGACTGATGTAGAAAGAGTTGACACCAATTAAACACAAACAATTAATAAATATAGAAAAGGATGGAAAACTTTCTAATCCATTTTACCAAGTGAAATAACTCTGTAATCAAAACCAAGAAAACGCATTGCCAGAATTAAAAATACATATGTGAAACAATAGTCTACATGAATATAGGTGCAAAAATTCTAAACAATATTCTAGCCAATAGAAACCAACAAAACATCAAATTAATCATGATCAAGTGGAATGCATATCAGTAACTGACATTTGATTAAACATTTGACACTTTGTGGTAACCATTGGCTAGTATTGTTAACATTAGAAAAACAATCAGTATAATCCCCCATATAAATAAAATAAAGGAAAAGAAGCACATGATCATATCAATTGATGCAGAAAAGGCATTTGACAAAATGTAATACCCATTTCAAATAAACACTCTCAGCAAAATAGAATTCAGAAGAAAATTTCTCAACATCATAAAGGGCACATACATCAAACCCACGAATACCATCTCACTCAACGAGGAGAGATATAGTATTCCACTAGCAAATGGGAACCAGACAAGGATGCCTTTTGTTTTTAATTTATTTTTTTAAATCATTTTATTGGGGGCTCATACAATTCTTACCACAATCCACACATACATCGATTGTGTCAAGTACATTTGTACATATGTTGCCATCATCATTCTCAAAACACCTGCTTTCTAATTGAGCCCTTGTTATCAGCTCCTCATTTTTCCTCTCCCTCTCTGTTCCTCCCTCCCCCATGAACCCTTGATAATTTACAAATTATTATTATTTTGTCATATCTTACACCATCTGATGTCTCCCTTCACCCGCTTCTCTGCTGTCTGTCCCCCAGGGAGGAGGTTATATGTAGACCTTGTAATCTGTTCCCTCTTTCTCCCTCACCTTCCCTCCACCCTCCAGTATCGCCAATCTCATCACTGGTCCTGAGGGGTTCATCTTTTATGACTACTCCTTTTAATATTTTGTTGAAAGTCTTAGCTGGAACTATTAGACAGCAAAAAGAAGCCAATGACATCCAAATTAGCAAAGAAGAAGTAAGAAACTCTCTTGTTGCAGATGATATGATTCTATAGGTAGAAAATACCAAAGACTCAACAAGAAAATTTTGTAAATGAAAGCCTCAGGCATGTAGCAGGATAGAAGATCAACTTACAAAAATCAACTCTATCCCTGTATACAAATGAACAAAGCTTTGAAATGGGTATTAGAGAAATTTATCATTTATTGTAGTCCCTCAAAGATGAAATATCTAGGAATAAACCTGACCAGAAAAATAAGACCTGAATAAAAAATACAAAACCTTACTATCAGAAACCAGTAGAGATGGACTCAATGTAGGAAGATTTAACTTTGTGAATATGTCAATACTATCGAAAGAAATCTATAAAAATAATACAGTTTCTGTCCATATCCCAGCATCATTCTTACAGAAATGGAGATGCTAATCACCGATTCTATATGGAAAGGAAACAGACCTAGGATTAGCAAAGCACTATGTAAGAAGAACAAAATATACTACACAGTCACTGTAGTCAAAGCAATATACATGTAATACAACAATATACATGTAGACTAAAGGAGCAAAATAAAGAAGCCAACCACCTATAGACAACTAATTTTCCACAAGGGGCCAAAATGCATTAATTGGGGAAGAGATAGTCTCTTCAATAAATGGTGCTGGAAAAATTGGATTTCCATTTTGGCGAAGAATGAATCGGACTCATACCTCACTCCTTATAATTAAAAAAAGAGTTCAAGATGGATTGAAGACTTAAATTAAAACACCAAAACTATAAAGATTATGGATGTGAAAATAGAGACAGAGTTAAAGCCCCATCACCAAGCCCTTAAAAGAAACTATCAAATATAATGAAAGGCTCACACAAAGCAGAGGACAAAATAGATTACTGGAACCTCCTAAAGATACACACTTGTGTGCTTTGAAAGATTCAACAAAACAATGAAATGACAATTTAGAATACCTGGGGGGAAATTGACTATGATACATCAGACAAGGGACTAATATCTAAAATTTACATAAACTGCAGCACATCAATAAGAAAATGATGAATAATCCTATTTAAAATGGGCAGACAACATGAATAAACACTTCACCAAAGAGACATCTATGTAGCCAATAAACATATGAAAAAGTGGTTGTAATCCCTACCCATCTGAGAGATGCAAATTGAAACAACAATGAGATATTACTTCACACCAGCATTAGTATTAACACAAGAAGGGACAAAACACAAGAAGGGACAGAAAGAAGACAGGACAAGGCAAGCTGTTGGGAGGTTTGATACATTGTTTAAGTTATTGAATACAAAAAATGATTATATGAAATATGAACCCCCACCTAATTCACAATAAAAAGTAGAACAAAAAGTTTTAAGAATAGGATTGAAGAACCTTCAAATGTATATTTAATGCACTCTAAATATCTTGATACTTCCCTGACAATATTTTTTTAAATGTTTTATTGTGAATTGGGTCAGGTTTACAGAACAAATCAGCTTTCCATTCAACAGTCCATACGCGCTATATTTCATGTCCTTCTTTGTAGTCCCACAATGTAGTACTGCATACCTCACTTCCTCCATGTATTTCCTTTTTTAACATATTGTTAATACTATTTTCTCCTCACTTTTTATTGTACAACAATATTCTTTACATTTACAGTTTGTATCTGCTTATATTAAAGGCAAAATTTTTGTGTTCTGGTTTCATTATAATTCTCCTTATTGCTATCAATTACCATCAGGTTGATTACTATTCAGTGACTCCAAAGCACAGAATAGATATGCTACATATGGTTTTAAAGGCTGTAAATCTTGATGGAAGTAGACTGCAACATCTTTCTCTCATAGAATTTATTGTGGCTTTGAACTAATGGCCTTTCTCTTCGCAGCTGAGTGGTTTAGCCACTGCAATACCAGGGTGCCTTTTATTTTAAGGCTACTTAATATATCATTGAGCTACCATATGAAATATCTCTGCTGGATATATAGCTTCTATTGGTTACTATTACATTTAATGGCCCCAAAAAATCATTTTCCTAAATACACTATTTTCTAATTTTGAATGATTTTCTTGGGATAATTTGTGAGTGAGATAGCTAGATGGGAGTTTATTTTAAGAAAAGGAAATGCAAGTTAAGTGGTGGTGGGAGGATGGAGGGGACCGGTCTATCTCAGAGAAGGTGATTTCAGTTATGTTGGTGAGTAAACCAGTTGGGCCAACCTGACATTGGGAAAAACGTTTATCGTTATTAATATAGATCCCCAAGCGGAGAATATTCCCAGTATTATATTCCTAATTGGATACTTTTGTCCTAGTTTCTATCCTGCCCTTGGTGATCCAGGCCACATGCTATAGACAACTAGGACTTAGACTCTGTCCTATCGAAGTGCACAACATCCTTCATAGGCAACTTCAGAGGGATGTGATTTGGAAATCCTACTAAGTGAACTGGGTTTTTCCTTAAACTCATTTTCAGCAGATTTAAGGAATTTAAATATTCCCTTAGATTTAAGCCTGAAATGTCCTGGCATGAGAAGAAACAGATGGCTACGATCCCATGAACTTTGGTTCATGTCTCTTGTTTTGAAGGTGTCCAATGAGTGATGGTTTGGGACTACCATGTATTTGTTATTTTCATGCTCTCTTTGCTTTTTAATGATGCATCTTAATCTAGCATTCATGATTCTGTCTTTGTGAATGAGGCATTATTGAAAGTTTTATCCTATCTCCAAATTTTGTCTATGCAAACTGTGTGCAGCCACTTACCTGTTTAATCTGTACAAGCTTTTAATCTGACAAGTCAACAATCCGTGTATTTTGGTCTTAAAGGCTTTCTTTTTAGTATACTTTCCTTTTTTCAACAGTGTTTTGAATTCTATACTATTGGCTGGGTTCACGATACTATCAATACAATTATCATCTGCCTCATTGAGGTGATTTATAATGTTTCCCAATGAAAGAATAATGATGTCCCTTAAGTGAACAACCCACGACATATATAAATCATAGATATATAAATGGATTTTGAGTTTACACTTAAGGTAGTCCTAATCTAAACCCTAATCTAAGAACAATTAGTTCTTAAAATGTGGTCCTACTCAATATGTATTCTTTTGAAAAGATTGCTGAAGAAATCAGATTCACCTAGTTATTAGAAAGATAATGGTGGGGTTTTTAAAGCTTGACTTAAAATAAGCAACCATCTAATTGAGGTGTCAGCAAAGTTCACTTAGAAGAAACACACCAACAAGAAAATGTGGTGAAGAAAGCGGATGATGCTTGGCTACCAAAAGATATAACACCTGAAGTCCCTGAAGACAATGGGTGCACAAGCGGCTGTAGTGAGGAAAGCTGATGGTGCTCAGCTACCAAAAGATATAGCACCTGAAGCCTTAAAGACCTGAAGATAAACAAGCACCATCTAGCTGAGAGA
>NW_022107407.1:3269901-3273056 GCF_000313985.2 Echinops telfairi
AAAAAAAAAAAAAAAAGAAGAAGAAGCACACCAGCCTGTGTGATAGAAGGATTGTGAATAATAAAATCCAAGACCACTGGAGGAAACAGTAGTAGAGTTTAAATTTTGAATGCTTGGTTTATAGAAGGTGCTGGATGACCGCAGAAATGCTAAATACATCCACAGCTCCAAACATGGGATAAACCTTCACTCAATCCTCTCACCATCGACCCATAGACCTGGGCTATGAATAGCTTTGCTATAAGACAATGTGCATTGGAAAGTGGATTTTTTTCAAATGTAGTTAGGTTAAAATTTAACGCCTTATCATTTGATATCTTTTGACACATTTTGAATGTGTTACATTTTTTAACATTTTCTGCTTTTTTTCTTTGAAATTGTTCTCAATTTTCTTTTGTTATTGTTATTCAGGGGGGGGTGTTTGTGTATGTTTTCCGGTATATGAAATCCAGAATAGGTCAATCTATAAAGACGGTAACTGCATTAATACTTTCTTAGGGGTATGGCAAAGGAGGTTGGGGGAAATGGGGAGCTAATAACATAAAGCACAAGAAAAAAGAAAATGTTCTAGAATTGATTGTGGTAAGGATTGCACTTCTCTAATAATTGAACTATTGAATGTATGATATGTGAATTTAATATCTGTTTAAAAATAACTCAATATAGATATACAATATGATTGGTGGTTCAATGGACTGTACTTATCTACTGTCAGTAAGATATGCTATCAGTAATATATAAGTCCCTCCACTCCCTGTACCTGCACGTATTTTTTATTATTTATAATTAATGAGCCCTGCTGGCACAGTAGGTTAGCATTTGTGCTGCTAACCAAAAATTCTGTAATTTGTACCCACCAGTCATTTCACATCAGGAAAATGAGGTAGTCTGCCTCCATAAAGATTTACAGCCTCAGAAACCCCAAAGAATATTCTTACTCTACCCCTTAGGGTCATTATACCTTGTAAATGGCTCAGTGGTTGTTTTGAGGTGTCATTGAGTCAAAGGAAACATTGCCAAGTCCTGGGTCATCCTTATAATTGTTATTATATTTGAGTCCATCAATGCAGCCCCTGTGCAAATCCATCTTGTCAAAGTCTTCCTTTTCTTAGCTGCCCCTCTATTTTACCAAACATGATGTCCTTTTCCTGATGCTGGTCTCTCCTGGCAACTGTTCAAAGTACATGGCATGAAGTCTCACCATCCTTACCTCTAAGGGGCACTCAGGTTATGTAATCCAAGATAGATATGTCTCTCCTTTTTGGCAATCCATGATATGGTTATGCATTGCCTGCTATCTGCTACATCAACTGTACCAAACCACCAGCCCCTCCTTGGGAGAAGGATGTAACTCTGTACGCCTGTAAAGAATTACAGTTTAAGGAACCAACAGAGGCAGTTTGGCCTCATCCTATAGTATCACTATGAGTCATAATAGGCCCCATGGCAGTGATAGAGTTTCATTCAACATAATGCCCTCCAGGTTCATCCATATTTTGAAGACTCAGAGGTAGTGAGTGTTTATAATTTTATTTAATGTGTTATCTGCCTCAGATTTTTAATTTAAATTTCATTAATTGCTGTTGAAATAAAATACCAACATGTTTATTTTACTATCGGTTAAAAAAATGTGATTTGATTAGGAACATCTCATAAGTATCTTGGAAGCATTATCTCAAATCCCAACTTAGACCACTCTCTGATTACATGAATTAGGCTCTCAAAGATAATCTCTTCAATCATTCCCTGGTGACAATGATATGAGCTCTATAATGTTGTTGAAATGATTTGACAAATTAATCAGTTCAGTCACTACACAGAACATTTTTCATTCTGCTGCCCTCTGTCTCTGCTTATCTCATCTACCAAGTAAGTACTTACCCCCTGACAGTGCATGAATTATTCATTTGGTTTATTTTGGTATGTAGGTTTATATGACCTGGTCTCATCCCATCTTTACATCCCACAAGTGCCAATTAGCTTTCTCTTAATGGTGCTTTATAGACCCGAGACTTTCTTTGGCAGGAAGTATTGGATTGAACTGCAAATTACTGTGTCAGATATTGGTTTTCACAAATGATCTCAGCCAAATATTAGAATTAGTATTTTCCATGAATGTGTATATTAGAGTTCTGAATATAGGCCAATTTTCCTTTTAAATGTGTTGTACAAGTTTTCCCTGTGTAGGTTCTCAAAGATATTTTAATTTCTTTCTTTTTTCAATTTTGGCTTGAAAAATAACTGACATTAATCTTTTGATTTCTTTCTTCCACCACAATAAGAAACTTACATAATGTAGGAACAAATATAATTGTTCAATATGGATTGTCCTGTTATTTGGGATTTGGCTGTATTACTCCTGATATCTGTTTTCAAAGTTTTATTGTTCTTCTGCCATCTGAAAAAACATCTGGTTGCTGATTGAGACAGAAGAGCAGGAACTATCTTTAAGAAATCATGCTCCTTTAAAATGAAGGGATTTCCTAATATGTTATAATTATCAGAAAACTTATAATAGGGATACCATTTCTCATTGGAAGTGAATTTGAAAATGTGTATTTGGGGTTTTTTCTTTTTTTAATGAGGACAAGGTAATATATGGTTACCAATAAATTTTCCTCACCTTCATGTTGAGAACAAATTTTATGAGTAGGAATTATTCTTAGGAGTTCTACCTACACATTTAAAAGAGAATAGAGGGGGGAAATAGAATTTAAAAATCCTTTGTAATCTTTCTGAACATCAGCAATTATATTTCTGATCCTCTAGTAGTAAATCCCCTAGGCTCCTTTAAAGTTCTTTTATTCTTTTCTTACATGAGCTTAACCTTCATGTGTCATACACAAGGCATCTTCATTTTAGCATTATTAAACCTGTCCTTCCCCAGCTCCATGTTAGCTCCCAGCATTGAATTTTCACTCATCACAAATGACTGTTGGACATAATCCCAACTTTTTTTTTTGTTGGTTTGTTTTGGTTTTTGTTGTTGTTGTTACCTTCCCCATTTAAAAAAATAATTTTATTGAGGGCTCATACAACTCTTATCACAATCCATCAATTGTATAAAGCACATGTGTACATTCGTTACCCTCATCATTCTCAAAACATTTGCTCTACATGTAAGACCCTGGCATCAGCTCCTCATTTTTCCCCCT
>NW_022107407.1:3273156-3280083 GCF_000313985.2 Echinops telfairi
CCCCCCTCCCTCATGAACCCTTGATAATTTATAGATTATTATTTTGTTATATCTTACACGGTCTGATGTCTCCCTTCATCCACTTTTCTATTGTCCATCCCCCAGGGAGGAGGTTATATGTAGATCCCTGTAATTGGTTCCCCCTTTCTACTCCACGCTCCTGGTATCGCCACTCTCACCACTGGTCCTGAAGGGATAATCTGTCCTAGATTCCCTGTGTTTCCAGTTCCTATTTGTACCAGTGTACATCATCCATTCTAGCCATATTTGTAAGGTAGAATTGGGATCATGATAGTGGGGGTGGGAGGGGGAAGTATTTAGGAACTAGAGGAAAGTTGTATGTTTCATTGTTGCTACACTGCACCCTGACTGGCTTGTGTCCTCTCTGTGACCCTTCTGTAAGGGGCTGTCCAGTTGCTTACAGATAGGCTCTGGGTCCCCACTCCACACTCCCCCTCATTCACAATGATATGATTTTTTTTTTTTATTTGATGCCTGATACTTCATCCCTTTGACACCTTGTGATCACACAGCATGTGGGCTTTGTTGCTTCTGAGCTAGATGGCTGCTTGTTTATCTTCCAGCCTTTAAGACCCCACATGCTGTATCTTTTGATAGCCAGGCACCATCAGCTTTCTTCACCAGTTTGGTTATGCACCCGCTCTTGTCTTCAACGATTGTGTCAGGAAGATGAGCATTATGGAATGCCAGTTTAATAGAACAATGTATTCTTGCATTGAGGGAGTACTTGAGTTGAGGACCAATGTTCAGCTGCTACCTTAATACTAAACCTATACATATATGGACATAGAACTATTTCCAAATCCTCCTATCTAAATATATTTACATATGCACATGCCTTTATTTATACCTCTAGAAATGCCCTGTGCCTCCTAGTTCTTTCCTCTATTTCCTTTGACTTTACTCTTGTCCCACTATCATGCTCAGCCTTCATTTGGGTTTCAGTAATTCCTCTCGGTTACATTACCCTTGATCACACCCTACCAGGCCTCCTACACCCTCCTCACCACCGATTTGGATCACTTCTTGTTCCCTTGTCCCTGGGTTTGTCAACACCACTTCTTTTGCCCTCACCTCCCCTTCTTCCATGTCCCCCTGGAACTGTCAGTCCCGTTGTTTCTTCCTGCAGATTGTTCATCCAGCCTATCTTATTTAGATAGGCCCGTGGAGATAATAACATGCACAAAAACAAGACAGAGCAAAACCAACCAACAAAAGAAAACAAAACAAAACAACAACAACAAAAAGTCAATGACAAATGAAACAAAACAAAAAAACACAACAGCAAAAAAGAAAAGCTTGTAGTTAGTTCAAGGACTGTTTGTTGTTCTTTAGGAATGTTTTCCAGTGGAGTCTGATGGGGTGCCAAGCCCTGGCCCCAGAGTCTACTTTTGGTATTCCCTGAGGACTTCATTGCTCTGTTCCCCTTGCTGTTCTGTTGCACCCCCTCAGTGTTTTGCCTCTGTGTGGTGGGATCAGATCGGGCACAATTCCCACACTGTGTCTCCACTGGTGTTCCCTGTAGGTCAGTGAGGGATGTCGTGTCTCATAGTGAGGCCGGCGACAATGTCCTCTCTGTGGATTGTCTCCCATGAGTGAGAAACTCGTCATCAAGACTTGGAGGGCTAGGATGTTCTTCATTCTCTTTTTCTCCCCCTTCATCTGTTCCCATGTGCTCTGATCAGACATGTCACACTCCCTGAGCTGCAGTTTCAGTGCTGTTCTCTGAAATAAATTCTTCTGGGGGACGGAGCAGGTTTCCACGTATTTGGGATTGGGGCCACCCCTCAGACCTCTCCACTGGTTCCCCACAATCCCCACTTTTAACCTACACCAAAATCCCTTATCCCCACACCATGCTAGCAACATTAATAAACTACTGACAATTTCCTGGGTGAAAACCACTAAAGGTGAGAGAAGCAGATATAAAACAACCAAGTCCACAGGGGATATTTGATCATCATAGCTGAATTTAGACAGATGGGCCTTTTTTATTTTTTTGAACTGTTGCTAGACAAGTGAAGTCACCAGTTATGAGAGCGATACTGTTATGCAGAGAAGCCCATTTTTGAACTCATACATCTTCTGGAAAATCTACATAAATTGGATAAACACTGTATATTCTACATCCTATTTTGATGAATAGCTACTGGGGTTTTAAAAGCTTGAGAACTGTCATCTAAGATATTACTATTAGTCTTTTCCTGTTTAGAATTAAGAAGGGTGAAGAAAACAAAAGACCAGAGTAACCTTTAGTCCAAAGGATTGATGAACCACAGAAACCAAAGCCTCCATGACCCTGACACCAGAAGGATGGAGAGTGCCCATTACCACTAGTCTATATCACTGCTGACTACTCTGAAAGGGATCACAATAGAAGGTTTGGACCGAGTAGGTAAACACTGTTAAATTCAAAATCCTGAAAGAGAGCAGAATTACTGAACTGATAAATACTGCTAGAGCCCTTGAGCCTGTGGCCCTTAGATATTCTTCAGACCTGTAACTGAACCCACTTTTGAGGATCATCTTTTAGCCAAACAGGCTATAAAGTTAAGGCTAACAAGTGAGGAGTGTGATCCTCAAAAGAGTAAACTATATAAAAACCAAATGATAGCATTTTTCCAAAAGAACGTGAAAAAGGCAGGAAGGAGCAGGAAAGTAGGACAAATGGCAATGGAAAACCCAGGCAGATTTGGGAAGAATGCTGTTAAAAGGTCACAAAATAAAGTGTGTAAGTTGTTGACTAAGAGACTAGTTTGCTCTGTAAAGTTTGGCCAAAACCATAGTAAAATATTGAAAACTACTATAACTCTATGAAAAGATGTGTACTTGATCACAATCTTGCATTTCAACCCATGCTTGTATTCTTGCAGTTGAAACCAGGAAGGACGATAGCAGAAACAATCTAATTGTACCGAGAGCCCATGCTACAGCACACAGCACAAAAGGATGGCGAAATATGATGTAGCCACATCATATTCATCACTGTATCACAGACACTTAAAAAATAACAAAACCATGGAGCATCTTTTAGTGATTTTCTGAAGGAGGATGATTTAAAACCCTTAGCTTTAAACTCTCTTTCCAATCTGCATGACCACACTTTATCATGGTGGATAAGTTCCTTACTCTCCATTTCCCCAACACACAGGGAAAAGCCCCTTTCTCATAGAAAAAGAATTGTGAAGCCAGAAAATGTTAGTGTCTGTAGGATTTTGAAAGGAGTTTCAAATTCTAAAAAATATTGGGGGTAGGTGCCTTTGTGTGTACTGTTAAACTGATTTATAGTAATAAATACCTGTAAGAAGTTTCTCTGCTATTTTGGCTGCATATATTCTGTATCCTTTCATTATTGTAAGCTCCATTAAGACAGCATTATTATGAAATCTTTCCAGGAGCTGATTGATACATCTTTCTACTGTGCATTGTGGATTCAAACTGCTGACCCTCTAATTCGCATCCAAGTGCTTACCCACTGTACCAGCTGGGCTCCTTAAGACAGCATTATTAACATTTCAGTCTTCTTCACAGTTTTCTCCATGTGTCTGTGTTACCTAAAGATCTTGTTCCCTTTTCCATTTCCCTTTTTCTGTATCTTACTTCTTCAGCTTGAAGACTCGCCTTAAGAGCCGCTGCTCTCTTTATACTATTCACGTGGGGGCAGTGATGGCTTGTGGCCAAATTAACTTCTTCCTTACAGAAGACTTGGATTTGATTACTAGTCAATGTACCTCATGTGAATGCACTGCACATCAGTCTGTAGATGCTTCTGTGTTGCTATGATGCTGAGTAGATTTCAGTGGAACTTCCAACCTAGGAAGAAAGGTCTGGTGGGCTATGTGTGTGTGTGGGGGAAGCATTCAATGAAAATTTCATGTATCATAAGAGTATCATCCTCAACCAATCATAAGTATGGTGCAGACCAAGTAGCATTTGATTCATCTTAACTCAGTACCTGGTTTTTGTTGTTTGCTCAGTAATTGAATAAATAAGTGTCAGGTCCTTATTACCATAAAGTAACGAATTATATTATTAAGATTAGTGATATCCTGAAAGTACTTGTTATAAAACTCCTGAGGAAAACTCACATTTAGAATCTTTATATATGTAGCATAAAAATATGTACATTATGTGCAAATGATGTGAACACTTTTAAAGTAATGCATGTTTCAGGCTGAAAGTACACATGTGAAAAAATTGCCTCTGTATGGAGAGGTCAATTAGACTAAAGACTACTCATTTTTCTCCAGTTGAGACCATGCACCACTCATTCAACAGGTTATTAACAGGTATTAAATAATAAAACAATTTCTTGGGAAATACTGGGAAAATCCTCTATTTATGAAATCTAGCATTGAAAATAAATGCATCTCACAATTCAGTGATCCAAGTGTCCATCTTGATTTTTTTTATCTTGCTGTTTATTTATTTTCCCCTCTCCTTATTTGCTTGATTTTCAGCTCCTGCTGTGATATGACCCTTGATTTCTACAAATGCCAGTTACCACATAACACAGTACTTGGCACATAGGATTGGTTTGATGATGCTCCCTGCAACAGGTATGTGAAACCTACATCATATACTTGCCTCTTTTTGGCATCATAATTACGGGACCATATAGATGTATTTTTAAACTGGGAATGAAATTTGTTCTAAGGGATTAAATTCATGTGCCTGCCATTTTTCTCTTCTAATATCAATTGTGATGCTCTGGTAGCTTGTGTTTTGTTATGATACTGGGAGCTATGTCACTGATATTGCAAATACCAGCAGGATTGCTAAAAATGAACAGGTTTCAACAAAGCTGCCAGTTAAAGCGAAGATTCATAATAAAGAATAGGTTGTCCACTTCAGAGAATTAGCCACTGAAAACATTATGGCTAGAAACAGATCATTGACAGATACTGAAAGCCTCTTGAATAGCAACAGAACATTGTCAGTGATAGTGCCAAAGATGAGATGCTCAGGTCAGAAGGCACTCCAGATATAACTGATGGAGAGCTACTATCTCAAAACAGAGTTGACCATTCTGACATGAATGGAGGGAAGCCTCCTGGAATAAAACCTTTGCTGATGGTGCATGGATCAAACCGAGAAGAAATAACTCTAAACATCTATTAATAACTGAAACTTTCAATGAATGAAGTATGAATCTAAGAAAAGTGGACATTGTCAAAAATTATTTGGAAAACATGAGAACTGTATATTAGGCCTTAATGAGCTGAAATGGACTGGTATTGATTATTTTGAACCAGAAAATCATATGATTTACTCTGCTGGAAATGACAGATTCAAGGGACATGATGGTGCATTTATAGTGAAAAAGTACATATAAAGCTATATATTGAAGTACAATGCTGTCTGGAACAGGATAACATCTATCTGTATATAAAGAAATCCAATCAATACAATTATTAATCAAACTTATATGCCAACTACTTAACGTAAAGATGAACCAATTAAAGATTTATACAAATGTCTTCAGTCTGGAATTGATTAAACACTCAACCCAGACTCATTGATAATCATTGGTGATTGGAAAGCAAAAGTTGGAAACAAATAGGAAGGAACAGTTGTTGAAAATATGGAAACAAAGCTGGAGATAGCATGTTAGCATTTTGCAAGGTCAATGATTTTTTCATCATAAATATACTTTTTCCACAACACAAAAGGTTTTTCCACAACACAAAAAGTACACATGGACTTCTCCAGGTGGAGTCCACAGAAATAAAATTAACTACATCTGTGCAAACAGACAATTGAGAAGTTCAATATCAAAAGCAAAAACGAGGCCAGAGATAGACTCCCCATTGATTGCTAATATTTAAGTTCAGGTTGAAGATGAAGCAAATTAAAACAAATCCATGAAAGCCAAAAAGTACAACATTGAGTATATCCCACCTGAATTTCAAGAACATCTCAAGACATATTTAACAAATTGAACACTAATGACAGACAGCCTGCTTAGCTGTGTTAGAACATAAAGAACATCATAAATGAAGAAAGAACATCATAAGAAAAGATTACTAAGACAGGAAAGAAAGAAAAGATATCATAAAGAACTCTTAATGTTACTTTTAACCATAGAGCAGCTAAGGAAATGGAAAAAAATATTCAAGTCATACAACTGAACACAAAACTTCAAAAAGCTGCTGAGAAGACAAAATAAAATATTTGAATGAAATGTGCAAAGACCTGGAATTAGAATACCAAAAAATAAGGTAGACAATTGGCAATATCTTAAGCTTAAATAACTTAAGAAAAAGATCTGCAGAAGTCAAATGTATGAAATAGAATTCATACTGTAATATTTATAAATGTAGCTTTTATATACTAACAAAAATATGTTTTTTTTTCCTTTTCAAAAATTAGTCCATTCTTAGATGAAACTGTGTAGTAAATTAGGGGCTACATGACTACTCAAATGCATTAACTAATGATAAGTTTAGAATATTATTACAGTAAGTGCCAATACCCCCCTCTTTAGTTATGAGCTTGGAAAATTAAGGCACTACCTTGTAAATGTGCTATTATGAAATTCCAATAAGAAAGCAGGGAGGGAAATTATTCTTGCATTGAGGGAGTACTCGAGTGGAGGCCCAATGTCTTTCTGCTACCTTAATACTAAACCTATAAATATAGGCACATAGATCTATTTCCCCATCCTCATATAAGTATATTTGCATATGTACATGTCTTTATCTAGACCTCTATAAATGCCCTTTGCCTCCCAGCTCTTTCCTCTATTTCCATTGATTTTCCTCCTGTCTCACTATCATGATCAATCCCCACCAGGATTTCAGCACTTCCTCTTTGTTACATTCCCCTTGATCATGCCCTACCAGGTCTCCCACACCCACCTCCGCACCAATTTGGATCGCTTGTTGTTCCCTTGTCCCTGGGTTT
>NW_022107407.1:3281729-3292019 GCF_000313985.2 Echinops telfairi
GAGGGCAATGAATGTACAAATGAGCTGTACACAATTGATGTATGTATGGATTGTGATAAGAGTTGTATGAGCCCCTAATAAAATGATTTAAAAAATAAAATAAAATCTGAAAAAAAGAAAGAAAGAAAGAAAGCAGGGAGGGAAGTTATAAGGCAGGGCAAAAAGAGATGGAAAGGAAGGAAGGTGGAAATAAATGTGCAATTGCAATGCTTCAAGTGCTCAAAATTGCCTTTATTGTTAAAATGAAGTTAAGTCATTGGAGTTGATACTGACTCACAGTGATCCTATAGGATAGAGTCGAACTATCTCTGTGAGTTTCTTAGCCTGTAATTCTTTATGGGAGTAGAAAGCTTGGCTTTCTCCTTGGGACAGGATATCGGTTTCAAACTGCTGAGCTTTTGGTTGGCAGATCAATGTGTAGCCATTATGCCACCAGAGTTCCATTGTTAACATGAGGTATTACGTATTTAATGGATATTTCCAACTTTCACCAATGATTTTCTATCCTACATTTTACCAGAGTTGGAAATTCATAATTATATTTTAAATGCCCAGATTTCTCCAGTTATCTGTCAGTTTGTGATACTGTGGTAGCTTTCATGCTGCTGTGGTGATTGAAATTTTACTGCCAGTATCTTAATTACCAGCCGAGCTGCCCCTGGTATACAAATTTCAGAAGAATTTTCAGTCTAAGAACAAACTAAGAAGATGGAGTAGGTAGTCAGTCTCCTTCTGAGAAATTAGCAAATGAAAAACATTCAAAATACAACTGAGAAAGAGCATGTCTTCTCAAAGAATTAACCTTGATTATGTAGATGAAGCAAAGCATTGAGGACTGTCATTGACTGATGGGGCATGATTCTAAATGAATAGGCATTAACGAACTAAAATGGACTAGCATTGGCCATTTTGAATCAGATAATCACGTGGTTTATTATGCTAGAAAAGAAAAAATCTAGAGGAATGGTGGCTCATTTATCATCAAAATGAACATTTCTACATCAATATTGAAGTGTAATGCTGCTTGTGATAACATAATACCTATATGCATACAAGGAAGTCCAGTTAATGTAGGGATGATTTCATTTTAAGCACTAACTACAAAACCAATGGTGATGTAATTGAAGAATTCTGCTGGCTTCTTACATCTAAAATTGATCAAACGTGCAATCAAGATTGGACGCAGGAAATAGGAAAGGAAAAGAAAGTATATATAACAGAAAACGTTGATCAGTAATTGGTCTTTCTGATAGGATGTTAGAGACAACATAATAGCACTTTGTAGCCATAATTTTTTCATCACAGAGATTTTATTCAACAGCATAAATTTAGGCAAAACTTGTGAACCTGGCCAGATAATACATAAGAATTAAATTTACTACATCTGTAGGAAAGGGCAATTAAAAAGTTCAATATTATCATTCAAAACAAAGCAAAGAGCCAAGGAAGACAAGATCAATTGTGCACATTCAAGTTCATGTTGAAGCTGAAGGAAATTAAACCAAATGCAAAAGAGCTAAAATATTATATTGAATTTAGATACAAATTCAAGAATATGTTTGATGGATTAAAAACAATGCATCTTATGCATTCTTGATATGAGTTATAATGTGATATTGAGAACATCATACATAAAGAAAATAAAAGGTCATTTAACAGACAAGAAAGAAAAGCTTAAAGTGGATATGAGAACTTGCTCTGGAACTTGCTCTTGAATATAGAGTAGCGAAAATGAATAAAAGGAATGATGAAGTGCATGAGCTAACCCTAAAATTTCAAAGGCAGGTTGAGGAGGCAAAGTAAAGCACTGTAATGAAATGTACAAAAACCTGGAGTTAGGAAATCAAATGGGGAGTACACACCATATCTCAAGCTGAAAGAGTTGAAGAAAAAAAGCGCATGTCTCAGAAGTCTTTCGGAAAAATATTGAATAATTCAGGAACCATCATGCAAACAAACTCGAAACTCAAGGTCATGAGTCAATACTGACACATAGCACTCACCTGTGGGTTTCTGAAACTATACTGTTTACGGGAGTAGAAAGCCCAGTCTTTCTTTCTCCCAGATATTGGTGGTTTTGAACTGCATAACATATGGACTGCAAACCAATGAATAATCACTACACCATCAGAGTTCCTTAGTAGGACTATATAGTACCAAAACCAATTAGTTAACATCCACGCATTTCAAGAGCTACCACCTAAACTAAACACAGCAATTCCTTGATTTAAGGCAAAAATGGCAGATGATCCCCTACATTTGGGATTTACCTTTGTTTTATTGTTTTTGTTGCTTTTCTTTTCTTGACCTAAGCAGACATGATACGCATAGTATTAAAAAAATTATCTATCTAGAAGATGTATAATATGTGCTATATAATGGTATCAAAAGACATATTTCATTAAGTAAATCTGCTACACAAGACTTCTGGAGTATTGAAGAGCAAGGGTGCTACTTTGATTACTAAGGTGCTCCTTGACAAAGCCATGGTATTCTCAATTGCTTCATATCCTTGTGAAAGTTGGAGTACCAAAGAAGAATTTATGCTTTTGACTTGTGGTGCTGGGATAGAATATTGAAAGTACCATGAACTGCTAAATTGATAAATCAAAACATATTGGAAGAAGTAAGGCCAGCTCCTTGGAGGCGTACTTTGGAAATATCGTCAAGAGAGATCAGCCCCTGCAGGATCACATCATATTTGGCGAAGTGGAAGGGCAGTGAAAAAAGAGGAAGGTCCTCAACAACATGTTTTGACACATAGATGCATCAATAGACTCAGGCATAGGATCAATTGTGAGGATCTCACAGGACCACACAATGTTTCCTTCTTTAGTACATATGCTTGGTATGAGTCAGAGGCAACTCAATGGCACATAACAACAACAATAGCCCTGGTACTGTAATGTAGTTCAAGCCTATCCAAAAGTGTCTCAGTAGACAAATTCAGCTATTTCCTTACAAAAGATCACAGCATTGGAAAACCCTATGAAGCAGTACCAATTTGCACATATGGGTTCACCATGCCTCTGAATTGACTTAACTGCAACCAAAATCAACAGTGTTAAATCATTTAGACTAAAATGTGCAAGGCTCTGTGTTTCAGAATATCATATGATATGCAAATAGTTGAGACTGATTAATAACTCAGCTACCTGAAATTAACACTTGAGGTAAAGCAACTTTTTTAACCTTAAACTATTTATTACTGAAGCTAAGGAGTGTTTGGGGAGCTAATTTACTTAAATAGTATACCTGTGCTTAACATTACTTATATAGTCCACAAAGAGAAAATGCATCTAGCATTATGTTCCTAACTAGGAACTTTTGACCTAGTTTCCAACCAGCCCTGGTGCCCCAGGCGACGTGCTTTAGCTAACTGGGATATTAGGCACCGTCCTTTCCAGGTATGCAACATCCTTCATACACCACACTAGAAGGATCCACATTGTAAATGCCACTAAGCTAACTGGACTTTACCTTAAACGTACTTTTCGCACATCTAAGGAACTGAGATATTCCCTTGAACTTGAAACTGAATATTCCCCAGTAAAGAAGCAGATGTTCACTATTCCAGGTTAAGGAATAGGCGATCATTGGACTTTGGTTTAGTTTGGACCTATTGATTTGAAGGTGCCCAATGAATGAGTGGTGACCCAGCACCAACATATACTTGCTGTTCTCATGTTCTCTCTACTTTTCTGTGCATCTGTTTGTCTACCAGGCATAGCTCTGCTTTTGTAAAGTAATGTTACTGGAAGTATTGCCATATCGCCAACCGTCACAGTTTCTTTAACTACTTTCAAATCTCTTAAGTTTCAAAGCTTTACAAGTACTATTCATTTATTTCAGTCTAAAATGATGCTCTACACCTGTATACATTCTTTTTCTCAACAGTTTTTAAAATTCTATACCATTGTCTAAAACAATGCTACTCTAAATGCCCCATAGGGATGATTTATGTTGTTCTTCCATGAAATTAATATGTTTTTAAAGTGAACCAACGACATATATAAAACATAGATATATGCATGGATTTTGTGCTCTCACTGAAGATAGTGCTATTGTAAAATATGGTGAAGTAATCAGATGGTGCCCAGGTATAGGAAAAAATAGCATCTGGGGTCTTAAATGTGTTAGCTAAGTTCAAATGGCAGAAGTCCACCAGCTTGTTTAAGGATTATAAATAATAAAATCCAAACATGGTGGTGGGAATAACACCTACATTCTAAATACCTGGTTTATAGAATGTCATCGATGATAGTGGAGAACCAAAATCCATTTGTAGAGTCTTTATGTGAATTGAATCTCCCGTGAATCCCAATGGCCATAGTCTAGGAATGTAAATGTCCTTAATATCAGACAAAGATAATTGTAAAATGAATTTAATATGTCTAGTTAGGCATTAGATCACCCTTTTGACCCATTTGAATGTATTCTGTGTTTCAAAATATTTTCTACATTTGTTTAGATTGAGGTAGTTCTCGCTCTCTCTGTTTTTGGTAATTTTTGTTTGGCACTTTATTTTCTTTCTTTGTTTTGTATATGGAAGTCAGGGTGGATGGATCTATGATGAAAGCAACTGGATCACTAATTATGTGAGGGCACAAAGGGGAGATTGGTGGTTTGGCAGGATTGGGAGTTGAAAGCAGTGGGTACAAGAAAGAAGAAAGTGTTCCAAAGTTGATTGTGATGAATACTGCGCAACCCTCCTTAGTATGATTGAGCTATTGAATTATATTATCTGGTAATTATATCTCCATAAAACTAATAAAAAAGGAGTTACACTCTCAGAAATTCAAATGGGCTGGTCTGTCCTGTCCTATAAGGTAGATGGCAGTGAGAATGAAAATGAATGTTATTAAGAGAGACCAGTCCTGGAATGGAACATCATGCTTGGTAAAGTAGAGTAGCAGTGAAAAAGAGGAGGACCTTTGACAAACTGGATTGACATAGTGGCTGCATCAATGGGCTCAAACATAAGAATAATTGTGAGAATGGCACGAGGTAGGCAGTGTTTCATTCTGTCACACATAGGGCGACTATGAGTCAGAATCAACCCGAAAGCCCCTGAAATGCAACAATCACTTTATGTGATTCCTTGATCTATTACTTCTACGCCTGTGTAAGCTGTCTTCAGAGGGTATCTGCTTATTTAACAAAAAGAGATCAACTAAAGTGTCACATGATCTATAATTCAGAATATATGTCAAACACAAACCAAGTAGTGTTCATGAACAGGAACAGGTCTAACTTATAAAGAACAGAACAGAGATTTTTCTTTTCTGACAATACTAAATCATGGGATTCACTCTAGTTCTTTTGACTTTAGATCTTGGTGGTTTTTTTTAAAATTATTTTAATATTCTTGTGTGAATGAAGTGGAAGTTTACCTTTCAGATAATCAATTTGTAATCAACCTAGCCTCCTTATAAACTTCCCCAATAGCTTACCTTCCCCATATTTCCTGTTGATTTGTCTTCTTGTGGAGTACTACTTTGCTTTTATACAATTTAACACCTGCATACTCTATAGCCCACTATCTTCCCTCCTGTGTTCCTCACTCACTTGGAAACCCTCAAAGTCTGTTTTCTTTGGCAGGAAAGCTTAGTCTTATTTTTTCCTCATAAAAGTGGTCTCATATAACATCTGTTGTGATTGACTAATTTCACTTAGCAAAATGTTCTTCAGGTTTGGATAAAGAAACAAAAAATGTTTCTTTACGCATTTTTTCTGCTGATGAGCATTTAGATTGTTTCCATCTTCTTGCTGTTGTACACAGTGCTGGAGTGAACAAGAATGTGCATGTATCTATTCATATTATACCTCTTACATTTTTAGGCTAAGTGCTTAACAAAGGGATTACTGGGTTACATGGAATCTCCCTTTCCAGTTGTTTGAGGTGGTAGCACTATAACATTTCCACAGTGGTTGCACGTTTTTACAATCCCACTAACAATGTCTGAGGCTTCCAGTCTCTCCACACCCTCTCCAGCATTTGAAACTTTATTATTTTTTTCAGAAATTTGCTGTGTGTTGGTAAGTTGGTATCTTGTTGTTTTGATTTGCATTGTTTAGATGGCTAGTGATTGAAAACATTTCTTTCAGGTTTGTAGGTCACCTAAGTATCTTTTTTGATGAGCTGTCTGTTGATGACTTTTGCCCATTTTGGATTATTCATCTTTTTCTTATTGAGTTGTAGTTTTCTATAGATTTTAGAGATTAGTCCATTGTCCAATGGGTTGTTGCCAAAACTTTCCCCCAGTCTGTGGGTTCTATTTTGATTCCAGATGAAAACTTATGATGCACATTAAGTGTTATGTGTAGTATGTCCCAGCTCTGTCCATTGACTGCTCACCACAAGGTCAGCAGTTCAAAATCACCAGCAACTTCCTGAAGAAAGATGAGCCTTTCTACTCCTGTAAATATTTACAATCTCAGAAATCCACAGGACTGTTGTACTATTGCCCTATAGGAAGTCAATGAATCGGAATCAGCTAAATGACAATGAGTTTGGATTGGTTTAGTTATCTATTTTGTCTTCCTGTGTGTGTGTGTGTGGGGTGTGTGTGTGTGCTTTCTTTTGTTTATTTGTTTGATAGTGTTTTAACGTCCTATATTAGGACCCTTAAGCTTGTCCCTATTTTTTTTCATTGATGATCTCTACAGTTTTGGGAGTTTTAGTTTTTATAAGGTATGGATCCCATTTCATTCTTCTGCAGATGGAAATTGAATTTAGCTAGCACCATTTGTTGAAGAGATTATTTCTTCCCCATTTAAGGTTTATCATCCATTTATGGAAATCAGTTGTCTGTTGGTGGACTAATTTGTTTCTGGGTTCTCTATTTTGTTCCATTTGTCTACATATCTATCACTGTACCAGTATGCAACAGTTTTGTCTACTTTGTCTGTATAATAAATTTTGAAGTTGGGAAGTGAGAGGACTCACTTTATTCTTCTAAAATATTTGTAACAAAGAAATTGTTGTTGTGTATGCATCTAGGTTACCATCTTCATAGGGTTTCTATGTATATCATTTTTATTTTAGACACAAGCAAATAAAATGGTATAAATGCTAAGGACATTACTTACCCTATGAACTTGATATATGAAGTAATGAGCAAAAATCCTCAGATTAGAAATTAAATGTTCTGCTTTGCTGAAGTAGAGAGATGAACATTCTTTTTAAAGAATATGGACATAGTTAAAGTAACAACAGAGATGTTTCTTAGAAACTCATCCGATTTGTAATAAAACAACTCACTTCCCTGTCCCTTATTTTTTCATTTTACGAAGACTTTATAAGCTAAAGATTCCTGCTTGAGGAGTTTTACCTTTTAACATTTCTGGAGTCCTGTAAGCAAACTTTAAAAGGTAACATAAAAGAGTCACTGAAGAAACTATAAAACCAGCTACAATAAAAAAATTATTGAATAGCTTCTAATGTTGTCCAACCAGATAATGTGTTACCTTACTAAATTCCTAGGAAGGACTTGAATTATTCTATTTTTGCTTACATATCTGGGAAATCTCTAACATGTATTAGAACTTAATGTTTTGCCTTGCTTCACTTTTGTGACTTAGAAAAAAATGTTGTTTTTAGCTGCCATCTAGTCTGTTCTGACCCAGAGTGACCTATCCAGATTAGAATGAAACATTGCCTGGTCCTGCACCATCCTCACAATTGTTCTAATGTTTGAACTCATTGTTGCAGCCACAGCGTCAATCCATCTCATTGAGGATCTTCCTCTTTTTTGCTGTCTCTCCACTTCACCAAGCTTGGTATCCTTCCTTAGGAACTGGTCTCTCCTGAAAATATGTCCAAAGTATATAAGACAAAGTCTTGCTATCCTTGTCTCTGAGGAGCACTCTGGCCATACTTTGTCCATGATAGATTGATTTGTCCTTTTAGCAATTCATGGTACTTTCAATATTCTTTGCCAGTAACACAATTCAAATATATGGATTCTTCTTTGGTCTTCCTTATTCAATGTCCAGGTTATGCATGCATATAAAGCAATTAAAAATACCATGATTTGTGTGAGGCACACCTTAGTTTTCAAAGTAACATGCTTGCTTTTGAAATCTAAAAGAGATTTACCCAGTGTGACACAACTTTTGATCTCCTGACTGCTGCTTCCATGAGTATCAATTACAGATCCAAGCAACACACAATATTTGATAACATTTGGTTTCTTAACTTTGAGTTGTAATCCATACTGAAGGCTGCAACCCTTGATCTTTATCAGCAAGTGCTTCAAGTCCTCTTCAATTTCAGCAAGCAAGGTGTTTCATCTGCATATAGCAGGATGCTAATACGCCCTCCCCCAAATCTGATGCCACATTCTTCATATAATCCAGTGTCTCTGATTATTTGCACAGCATACAGATTGAATAAGAATGGTGAGAGGATACAACCCTGATGCACACCTTTCCTGATTAGTTAATTAAGTGTGATGTTCATATCAACATCATTAATATTAAAGTCTGAAATACACAGTTCTTTCACTAGTTGTAAAGTCATTTCACTTACAAAGCAAATTACATTTATTGATATAATATTTCTCATATATTGTGCTTTATATTGTGGACTGCCAGAGATTGAGCTAATTTGTCTTAGAAGAAGTATAGCCAGAGTGCTACTTCAAAACAAGGAGAGTGAGTCTTCATCTCACAGATTTTTGGGGATGTTATCAGGTGAGATCAGTCCCTAAAGAAGAACAACATGCTTTGTAATGCAGAAGGTCAGCTAAGTAAAAAGAGGCAGATGAAATGGATTAATACAGAGTCTGCAACAGTGGACTCTATGGACGTTTATAAGTATCGCCCAAGAATGGGCATTATTTGGTTCTATTGTACATAAGATCATTATGAGTCAAAAAATGACTCCACAGCACCAACTAACAACAGCGTATTGTGTGACATAGGAATAGAGAATTCAATTCTATATTCCCGAATCGCATTCCCATATGTGGGGAAATATTTTTTTTAAGTTAATTATTTTTCTTCATTAAAATATTAATAATATGTCTAATGAAAACGTTTATGCCATTTATTCTAAAATCAAGAGCATTCCTCAAGTTCACTTGATGATAATGTTCAGACATAATCACTTTAGTTACTATTAATATTGCCATTTTAAACATAATAATCTTCTACTACTTACCTGAGATAAAAATGTATCCGATTTAATACAAAAAATATTTAGGTGAATTACAGTAAAAATATGATATGCTAATTATAAGTTATTATAATTTAAAGAGAGTGCAAAGATTAATAAAACTGGAGAATCAATGTATATGTCCACAAGGGTGACGCGAGTGAACAATAGTTGCTGTTATCGATTCCTCTTATTTGCCTCTAAAATTTCTGGTCTCAAAGGAAAATTTATTATTGATTTTATTGTCTGAACAAAGAAAATAACTGTTCAGAAAAGTAAATTTTACCCTAGGATTAGTATGCTTATTCTATAATAGAGATGAATATAGTTTATCAGAATAGAGAGATAAAGAATTCTGAATTATTAGGACCATGGAACTCAGATTTAAGCATTTGTCAGATGGGAATAAGACATGATCTGTACTGAAACAAGTGTATTTTTATCACTGATTCATTATTATTTATATGTGCTTTCATATCTCATCAGCAAATATTAGAAAGAAATTCTTAATTCAGGATTCTATAGTTTGAATTCCATTGGCCTTTAAACTCAATGACCCAGCATCTTTATTACATTTTCTGTTGTGCACTACTGTCCACATAAAATTTTAAGTGATGTTTTATGGAATCAAGTCAATGCATTAAATTTCAAAATTATTATGTAGATTGTTATCAAAGTGGAGTTGTTTTATTATTTCTGATCTTATAGTGTGAAAAAATTGTTCTACACATTATTTATTATATTGACTACATTTTGATGTACATGTTTTTAATCTTGCTACTTTTTATACTTTTGAGGGAGAAACAAACACACACATACCAAGATTTCTTTTAAAACTGAGACAGATGGTGGAGAAAACAATGGGGCTGACAGTTCCAGGGAGACATAGGAGAAGAGGAGGTGGGGAGGTAAGGTAATGCTGTTAACAAACGCAGGGATAAGGGAACAACAAGTGATACAAATCGGTGGTGAGGAGAGTGTAGGAGGCCTGGTAGGGTGTGATCAAGGGCAATGTAACCAAGAGGAATTACAGAAACCTAATTGAAGGCTGAGCATGATAGTGGGACAAGAGGAAAGTCAAGGGAAATTGAGGAAAGAGCTAGGAGGCAAAGGGCATTTATAGAGGTCTA
>NW_022107407.1:3293003-3315888 GCF_000313985.2 Echinops telfairi
GAAATGGGGAACCGATTACAGGGATCCACATATGACCTCCTCCCTGGGGAACAGACAACAGAAAAGTTGGTGAAGGGAGACAATATGACAAAATAATAATTTATAAATTATCAAGGGTTCATGAGGGAGAGGTTAGGGGAGAGGGAGAGGAAAAAATGAGGAGCTGATGCCAGGCGCTTAGGTGGAGAGCAAATATTTTGAGAAAGATGAGGGCAATGAATGTATATATGTGCTTTACACAACTGATGTATGTATGGATTGTGATAAGAGTTGTATGAGCCCTTAATAAGATGATATAAAAAATAAATTAAAAAATTTAAAAGTGAGACAGACACTTAACAGCAAGCAGAAAACTATTTACTAAATCTTATCAGCTTGGAGTGATATAATAACTTTATATCATTATCTTATTTTGAAGACAGGCCAATTTTAAATATTATGTAAAATTCATTGCACATGAAACAAAATGGCAATTCTCAAAAAATATAGCACCTAGTTTGATCATTTTTAGAAAGTGAAAGAAAATCTGTATTTTGTAAATAGCATCCTCTATACCATAGGGGTTAGGAATTTCTTTGTATGAATTCTAGCTCTAAAACTTTCTAAAGGCTGTTTATAATATAATATAAATGTCCTTGGATAAGTCAAAAAGTATTGCTATAACATCATAGAAAACGTTATTAAAATATGGAAATGACAAGCTATTGTTTCTTAATATATACTCCATCTAGCAGTATATGTTGTTTCCAAAAGAGTTGTTTCCATCTCCTAATTCATTCCCAAATAATTCTAAGCTTTTCCACATGCACAATGCCAAAATGGCAGCGATGGCATACTGAGTCTAGGCCATCGACTCAGAAGCTGTTGGCAAAGTAGATTGATACAGTAGCTGAAACAATGGACTCAAACAATTTTGAGGACACAATGCAACAAGGTGGTATTTCTTTCTGTAGTGTGTATGTAGAGTCGTCACTATGATACATCTAGCAATAGGGACTCAAATCTTATTCCTTTGAAATATTCACTAAAACTTTCTGAGGTGAATATAACTGGCTGAGCAGATCATCTGGAAAATCATTGCTTTGATTAGATCCTCTTTTGAAAGTTACTCTTATAGGACTAAGACTCTCTCTGTGTCACAGAGAGAGCTTGTCTACTTGTCTGCAGACACCCACTGAGTTCATAGGCATGTTTAAACATCTTTCGCTTAGAAAAATCTGTGAATATATGTACTAGAATCCTAGTTGCAATATATACTTTTTGACTTACTGTGATGTTGGAAAAGATGGATCGTGAACAAAGTAACCCTTTCTTCTGAGTGAAACATTTATACTGTATAACCATAGTAATGTGCCGCTTATTTTTAAATACTGTATTCTTTAATATGTTGAGCAATAGAACCAAGTGCCAAAGGCCTCAAACATATGTTGGTCTTCTACCAGTTATCTGTGACTTTCTGTTTACTTCTTAATTTCTGATTTCATTACATTTATGTGAAGATAAATAAATTTTCAACTCAGTCCCAAAGGGGTAAATAAAATGTCATCACAATTGTGCTGTGACCTGTCCTTCTGAGAGATGTTTCCCAGTAATGAAAACCATTCTAAAGCATACCTGCAAACTAAATCCTATGTAGAATTTTTTTCTTCATATTATCTAACTTAAACTTCCCAAGAGCCTGTGAGATAGGTAATAATCCTCATCATCTATATAAAACAGAAAAAAAAAATCATGAACAATTCCTTATCTCCTTAGAAAAGAAAGATAAGCCATGATCACCAAAATCGGGGCAACCCTATGTAAAATGGAATGAAACATCTTCTGATACTATGACAACTTCAATGTGTTACTATTTTTGAGCTCCTTGCTGTAGTGTCCATCTATCTCATTGAGAGACTTTCTCTTTTTCCCTGACCTAATAGTTTACCAGCCATGATATTCTTCTCTAGCCACTAATCCCTCCTGATAATGTGTTCAATGTGTGTGAAATTGAGTCTCACAATATATTCTGATTTCCATTTTGGTCTTTTCTTTTTAACTTATCTTTTCAATGGCCTTTTACTTTCTTCATGTATGTTGCCCTTCTTATCACCCAACAACTTTTTTGGATTTTGTTCATCAAAATTCACTGCCATTGAGTTGACTTTTATTTTGACAGCAACTCTATAGGACAGAATAGAACTTCCCCTGTGGGTTTCCAAGACTGGAAATCTTTACAGGAGTAAAAATTCTCACCTTGATGGAGTAGTTTGTGATTTCTAACTGCTGACCTTAGGTTAGCAGCCCACTATACTAGCAAGTCTCCTTCAGTCATTAGTGTGGTTAAATACATCACATGTATTCTTGATATGGTCTCTAAATTCAGGCAAAATATGCACAATAAGACTAAACTGAAGAAAGATCTTACTTTCGTTCCTATGAACTTATTTTAATTTTCTTCAGTTTCAATTTGAACAAGTATACGAGCCATTGGTGGTTTGTTCCACAATCAGCCCCTGGTCATATTCTGATTGACTGAGTTTCAGTAGGAGTCCTCTGGTGGATAAATTTGCTTCTGGGTTCTCAATTCTGTTCCATCGTTATATATATGTCTTCAAATATACCACTACTTGGTTACTTTGGCTACCATTACTGCTATTCTCTTATCTAGGGTCCCTTTCATTCCCATAAAAGGTTAGTGAGTGGTATTTCCATCTACTAAAAGAATATGGAATCTGGGTCCAGATTGCATTGTGTCCATCTATCACTTTATGTAGTATTAACATTTTCACCATGTTAAATCTTCCTATCCATAATCACGGCATGTTTGTCATTTATTTATGTCTCTTTTGATTTCTTAGTGATTTTATAGTTCTCTTTATAATAAGTATTTTATATATTTTGTGAGATTTATTCCTATGTGCTTTATGTTTTTGATAGGCATTGTAAATTGTAATGTTTTCCTTATTCTTTTGCAGAGTTCTATTTATTGGGTTAAAAAGAAATCTGACTGGTTTTTAAATGTTGACTGTGCTGCCATTGTGCTGAATATTCCAATTAGTTCTAGTAAATTTCTTACTGAATCGCTAGTATTTTCTATGTATGGGATCATATTATGTGCAAATAGTAATCGTTTTACTTATTTCCTAGCAAATTGGATGCCCTCTTTTTTGCCCTCTCTTGCCTTATGGTCCTGATTAGGACTTTCAAGAAAATGCTAAATGGAACTGATAGAGAGCATGGTTATTTGCTTCCCATTTGCAAGGGGAAGGTTTTTCAGTCTCTGTTGTGTATATGCCCTTCATTATACTAAAATTTTCCCCTTTAGTCTTATTTTGGTTTTATTTCTCACACACACAAAATTTCACCCTATTTGGAAATTTATAATAAATTTTTGCCTGATTGGTAAAAAGGCCATCATTTTGAACAAATGCATGTGATTGTTTTTCTTAATATTCCTAGGCTTTCAAAATATTTGTGTGACATTGTATTTCTTTATTTAAATTCATCTGCCAGTAATGCCATACAAAGATGCTTAGCACAGTGATCTAAGGAGAAAATCTATAGAGCTAGTAAGAAACTATTCTGTCTTACATTGAAGTAATAATGATGTTTGGGCCCCAGCTGAGAATATCAGAAAGCAGGAACCTTTGGTTAGCGATGGATGGTCACTAGGCAGTAACAAGGAGCTAAAGAACCAGCATCAGTCAGGAAAACTTACTTGTTACAGAAGAAAGATTGCTTACAGGGTTTAGATGGGAACTGTCACAGGCTTAGCACTTGATGCTGCTGGAGGAAGCCACTTCAGGATTTGAGAGGGGAAGAATTTTGCTTATTTGGGTAACAAATCATACAAGGGTTATGCAGTTTGAGGTGGGTGAGGAAAGACTAAAAATACTTAACTTGTTTGTTTTCATTTTAAACTTTTAAGAGTCCATCAGACTTGAAAAGAATAGCGTTGGTCAAGTGAGACAGGGTGGAGATTTGGACATATGAGGAAGTCCATGCAACATCCTGAAATTGCATTTTCCAGATCCCTTTATAACCCCTGGGAAGTTCCCAAGAATCTCTTGTACAGGAATATTTTCAATAGCTCAATGTTCATGAATGGGCAAGAATTAGCCTTACTTACCTTATTCAGTGCTTGTTAGAACATTTAACCAATTTATAAAAAAGAAAAATATTTTAAAGTTCAGGGGCTAAAAGTTTTTAACCAGATAACCAAACTGCAGTTTAATTTAAATACAATTTAATCTTGAAAAATAATTACTAAGCAGTTGTATGACTATAGAGTGACATTAAGCCATGCCCTCTGTGTCTACAAGATCCCTAGGTAGGGATCTTGACATAAAGGCATTTACCAATTTAAAGTTTTAAATACTGTTCCTAGGAAAATAATCATTGAGACCTTTTAGTGAATTCTAAATGCTTTATATTGAATTAACCCTTTTCTCTTCAGTCATTTTGTTTTCCCCTAATTTATAAGTGTAGATGATTAGTGGATGAAATACTACTCTCCATGTTTTTGTGTAAAATGAAATGGCAGGCTCTAACTCCAGGTTCACAGTTCCTCCCTAAGGAAAATCATTTGAAGATTTTTTTTCCCTCTTACCAAACAAGTATCTGGAGAGATTAATTGTAGAGTAATGAAATCAAAGAGTGCATATTTCAGTGTTTTGATAAGGATCGTGAGACAAAAGCCAAAGGGAACCTAAATATCTGAAAATGAGTTAACAACTTCCAATGTTACCTGTTTTCTTTAGTCTATATCTGGAATATATTCTAGATTACTCCCTTGAATCTGAAAGATTATATTGCCTTTAGGTATCTTTTGAGAAACAATAACAATCTTCCACATAATTATTTGGAGGCTGAAATATACCAGGGGACAAGAGACTTGTAAATATGTCTTTTGAAAAAAGTGGGCTTGATGATGGTGCCACAAACCCTTAGGAATATTGTATATGCAAGGATGAACCATTCCATGGAGAGTTATCTACGAAGTCTAAGAGATTTTAGGTCCCAAACTCAATGCTGGAATCCAACGTCTGGTTAGATAAGATTTGGATGATATCAAGGAGTTGCTGGGTGGTACAAAAGGTGAATTCAATGTGGATGCTATGCTAAAGGTTGTAGATTCAAGTTCACTCAGAGGACAGACCTGATAATCTACTCCCCCACCACCACCACCACCCACATCAGCCATTGAAAACCCTGTGAAGACGTTCCGCCTTGACTCAGATGCTGTCAATATGAGTCACAGTCCACTCAACTATGTTGGTTTTACATATTGTTGGTTTTACATTGTTGCCTTGGAATCCGCTACAATTTTGAGAAACAAATTATCCTTGGATAAGAAATAGCAACTGAGGTTACATAAGGGATAATTTTACCTCATGTTTTAAGGCCCAACTCTTTCAAAAAAGATAGTACAAATGTACTGCAAGTTAAGCATGCTGTTCTGTGCAATGCTGATGAGACTCTAATGAATATTTTGATTCCATAACCACAGATAAATGTGGAAAATATAAAGAGAAAAAAGGCAGGAACAGTTAGGAAAACTATACTGCTTGCCTAGGAGACCCAGTAAACTTTAAACTTATGAATAAATACTCAAGAGGAAATGACAACCTTTTGTGTTCTATTTTTGCAGGAAACAAAATATACAGCAGCTATACCTGTAAGGGTTTGCACTAAAAGTAGGAGACAGTTTCTACACCATGAAATTTCTGAATTAAGAGGAGTAAAAGCTAAAAGAAGTTGTGAAGATTACTTATTCAATTGGTAGTCATTAAATTAAAAAATGAAATGGAACACATAAAGATGATACTCTAGGCATTAATGAGCTGAAATGGACTGAAATTGGATATTTTGAATCAGAAGATCCTATGATTTACCATGCTGGAAATGAAACAATCAAGAGGAATGCCATTGCTTTCATCATCAAAACTAACATGTCAAGATCTATGCTGAAATACAATGTTGTCTGTGATAAAATTATGTCTATCCAAATTAAGGAAACCTAATCAATGCAACTATTATTCAAATTTAGGCACCAACCACTAAAGCTAATGATAGAGAAACTGAAGAATACTATCAGTGACTTCAGTCTGAAATTGATCAAACATACAGTCAAGATGCATTAAAAATGATTGGGCACTGGAATGCAAAAGTTGGAAATAAAGAGGAATGAACATTAGTTGGAAAACATGGACTTGGTTATAGAAATAAAGCTGGGGATTGCATAACAGAATTTAGCAAAACCAAGATTTGTTCATAGTAAATACCTTTTTTCAACAACACAAAATGTGGCTATTCACATGGACTTCTCCAGATGGAATACACAGAAATCAAGTTGACTACATCTTTGGGAAGAGGCCATGGACAAGTTCAATATCAGCAGCTGAAAGCAGGTCACTGGCTGACTATGGGACAGATGGTTGATTGCTCATATGTAAGTTCAGGTTGAAGCTGAAGAAAATTCAAACAAATCCATAGGAGCCACAATACTATCCTACCCAAATCTCTATCCCACCTGAATTTCAAGAAGAAATTTATAAGAATACATGGAACAAGTAAGATCATTGCTGGTATCAGATGGATCTTGGCTGAAAGCAGAGAATATCAGAAATATGTTTATTTTTTTTAATTGACTATAAAAATCATTTGTGTGTACCATAACACCTCTGAAAAGCCCTGAGAACCATGGGAATTCCAGAACATTTCATGTGCTCATGGGAAATTGTACATGGATCAAGAGGCAGTTTTGTGAACAAAATAAAGGAATACTGTCTGGTTTAAAACCAGGAAAAAGGTGTATCTGGGTTGTATCCCCTCACCATATTTATTGAATTTGTATGTTGAGAAATAGAGAAGCTGGATTATATGAAGCAGAATATGATATCAGGATTGGAAGAAGGCTTATTAACTACCTATACTATACACATGACATGACCTTGCTTGTTGAAAGGGAAGAGGATGAAATACTTACTGATGAAGATATCCTTTATACCATGTTCTTTTCTGAATTTTACCAGAACCCCTGGCAGCTCCCTTTCAATGTACTGCTTCAATCATTGTTGGGTGCTCTTCAGTAAAATTTTACTTGCAAAGTCAGATCATATTTCTATAAGACTAAATTTCTTGGCTTAGATTCCCTTTAAGAAATCTACACTTCTACCAGTTTCCTAATTAGGAAACTTCCAGGATATTCATTTATTTATTTAGTAGATTATTTATAGCCCTACTATGTGCTGGTACAACATGAATTCTAGTTGTGTCATGGTGAGCAAGAATATACAGGTGTGACCCTCAGCAATCATCTGGAGAGAGAAATAGATATCAATAATCACCGAAACAGAAACCTGTACCTCTGATAATACTTCAACAGAGAGACATGGGTATATGATGCAATGAGAGTTACTAATACAGGAATGAGGGAATGAGCAGGTCAAGAATTCTCAGAGAGGGTTTCTTTGTGGAAAAACCATGTGAGCCTAGATCAGAATGATAAATCACAATTACCTACTGGAGATGGAAGAGCAGCAGAAGAAGACAGCTTATGGAAATGCTCTATGGTGGGAGGGAGCATTGGCCTGGCAACAAAAAAGAAGATATAACCACAAATCTGCTTTAGAGGCAACTGGGAGAGTGGGGCTGTCACACAGCAAGTGGGGAAAGCCTCAGGGGAAATGAGGTTGCAGAAATATCCACGTAAATAGAAAGACACTACAATGTTCTAACCCAGGGATGATATGGTCACATTTGTGCTAGGAGAAGTATACATTCAGCCCAGTTGTAAAACTTGAGGGGAAAAGGAACCATAGTCAGTAAGGTCGGAAGCTTTCATGGGAATTTTTATTGAAGATTAACAGGGATGAATGCTTTCAAAAGGAGATGAGTAAACTTATTTGGTACTCAGAAGGTGAAAAACTATGTCAAACTGATGGATTAAAAAGGGAAATGAAGTATGTGGATGTGGGAAGGAGGGTGCAGACACGAATTGCAGTTTCTATTTTGAGTATCTTCATAATTCATCTCCCACCTTGGCCAGCCATCTGACAGCAGCTTTGTGACCACTCAGCTGCAGGGCATCCAATAGGAAGGAAAGACCTTTACCATAATGTGCCGGGAGAATAACTAAGATATATTTCTTTCCCCCGTACGATGTACTTAAGTTCAGATAAAGTAAAACTAAAATAATGAAAAAAATAATAAATAAAATAAAAAATATAATCTAGTGAGTAACTTAGAGGTACCTAAATGTAGCCACTTTCATGGGTTGTACAACAAGTTTAGAAGGTCAACTTACAAGGGTCACATTGCCTCACCACATAACTCATGTATGTAGGTGCTTCTTGACGTTAAGGACCAGTTACCCACAGTTCTAAAAAATGATAATGTCTTCCTCCATCTATTATAAATTTCTCATTCCTAATTTACTTCCCCCAAATCATCTTTTTCCCATAATTAACTATGCACTTCCATCAGGGAAAATTTGACAATCTGGGGATAAGGGCATGATCTTCTCTTGTGACTTCAATGGGTCAATTGGTAGAGAATAAGCTATGAACATAGTCTAGAATGTTGAGGTATAAATAATACTCTGTAGTTGAGTCTTGGACTTTTGTGTGCCATTATCATATTTGTATTTCAGAAAATGTCTTCTGCTGAAATATGAAAAGTGGGTGCTAGAGGAAGAAGGCTGCACATGTAAAGATCAGTGATAGATTTCTGCATCCATTCTAAGACGATTATGTGAGAACTTGAACCACAACAGTGAAAATGGTAGTGAAAAGATTCAGTTAAAAAAAACATAAAGGCTTTATGAAGGCAGTACATCATAATAATTAACAGTCAAGCCTTTTTTTAGGAAAAAAGCCTGGTCTCCAGACTTGGCTCATTACATTCCACTAATGTGAATTGGAAAAAGTAATTCATTCCACTAAACTCACTTCTCTCATCTGTCAAGTGAGAATGAAAATACCTGCATCACTAGATTGTTATGAGGATTAAATGAGATAATGATACAAAGCATTTTGTCTAGTGGATAAATTTTAAATAAATATGAGCTACAAATACAAATAAGAATCATGATGTTAATACTTATTATGATGAGATTTTTGTGACTGTTTATGAGTCGCAATAAAAAATAGGAAAACAAAATGAACCCTGTTGTCTTCATTTCTGATTTACAGATCTGCTTTGGAACCACCAAACATTTCATTGAGAAAGACATTTGATGGACAAAACTTGGTGAGTTTACAGTTTGTGTTTCCTGGTGTTTGGGTGCTTTTATTTATTTTTGTTTGTTTGGTGCTTTTAAATAGCCAAGTATACAATAGTTAACTACCACTCATGAAGATGTGGGAGAGGTGGCTTTGTTAGTGATGAGGATGTTTTGATAATCATAGCCACTGACAACCCAGTAAGACTCAAATATGTAAGAGATTGAGGTGAAACAAGAGCCAAAGAATCACACAGAACAGCCATGGGCAGAGCCTTGAAGAAGGACTTGTTAGGGGTGGGCAAATAACGTCTTTGGAAAGAATCCTGAGTGAAAGAAAGGGTCAGAGGGGTAACACAAACAAAGGATATGGTGATGTCTCCCAAGTCAAAGCAGGAAAGAATACTAAGATAGGACCATTAAGTAATAACAGTATCACAGCTAATTTTTAGTAAAATGCAAAAAAGATTCATTACATTTATCAATTAAGGTGCTACAAACTACCTTGGAAAATTCAACCTCAATGAAGAACTGGTAGGAATCAAAAGGATACTTAAAAAGAGTATAAAAACTCAAACTCACTTCCATCAAGTTGATTCTGACTCACAGCGATCCTAAAGGACAAAGTAGAACTGTCACTGTGAGTTTTGAAGGCTAAAACCTTATTAGCCTCATCCTTTTCCTATGGAGTAGCAGTGGTTTTGAACTGCTGACCTGAGAGTTAGCAACCCAGCATGTAACCACTGCACCACTAGGGGCTCTTTTACATAGGCTGGGGGTGAATTATTGAATATATATATATTCACTAGCCATTCTATGGAGGAATGATGTAGCACTTTCCTCTGGTACAAATTTACAGCTGTGGAAATCCAAAGAGGTGGTTCTTCTGTGATGTATAGGGTCAGTGTGAGTCAGAATTGACCCTGTGGTAGTGAATTTAGGGAGTTTTGAGGGGAAATAGTGGCAACTACCATGTTATTTTTCTAGACTTCTCATATTACAATATTTTTTAAATGCCAGGAAATTGACAGTATATATTACAATGTGCATTTAAAGAAGTAGCAAAGCCTCAATCAGTTGCTATATAGATGCACTTGGGTTTAAAATGCAGCTTACATAGATGAAACAGGACATGTGGTTCATTGCACACTGCACAGAAGGTAAATGAAGTGTATATTTTCCGATCACAATTGGAATTTTAAGTGAGTGGAATGGAATAAACTCAGTTTGGAATTTGAAATAAATTCAGCTTGGAATGTGTCTCAGAGACCAACGTTTACACAAGAGCTGTACAAACTTCTCAATGTGAAACATGACACAAGGTGAAATTTTCCTGGCACCCCAGAGCCAGATATGGATTTTTAAAGGACTAAGGCACAGGAGTTCAGTAAAGAACTATTTGTTTCTATTTGGGCAAGGAAATATGAATGCTTATATGATTGAAAACAATATTTCACCTGGAAGAAGAAATTGTTTACCCTTTCTCAGAACCCGATAATTTTGTTTGGCATTATCAATGACATATTTTCATCTAATACCCATTTGGGGTCTCTTTTTGCTTTTGTAGTTTTAAGTAGATTTATATGTCACACAGGGGAGTACTTATTTGCAGAAGTGGGAAGTGACTGAGAGAAACACATGGAAAGAGTTAACTTCCAATCATTCAGAAGTAAACACTAGTTGCAGCTTACCTGCAGTGTTGCCAAAGCTGTTTTCACAGACAGATTCTCATGAGATTTGGTGGGGATCTTGAAGAGGAATAGACTTTGTATGTGAAGCTCAGGACACATGTGATACCTAGAAATAAATATTTTTCTAAGGTAAGTTCAAGGACATAAGACTTTTGATCTGCAAATAGCTGGTTTTATGGAGGTGGGGTGGGTAGGGTAAGAAATATTGAGGACCCGGGGAGATGCTGAACATCCTGGAGAAAGGATGGCTTTGGAATAGAGGAGACAGGCAAATGAGTGTAGGTCTGTGGGTTATACATGCAGAGTGGGAGTTTGAGCATTCATGTAATGATGATTTCCTTGGCTCTAAGAATGCAGGATTTGCTGAATTAGTAACCAGTTTTAATAGTTTGCTTGTTGTGAGCTTATAGTTGTGTAGAATTGTTTTTTTTCAATTGCATGCTATACTTTTCCGTATATTGTAGAATGTACTGCATAGTACACTTTCCATGCATTTATACTGCTTAAAGATGGCAGCTTGGGAATATTTAGCTCTAGTTTGCATTCCGGTTTAAACAAGATAAACTAGAACAAAAACAAAAACCCTCAGCTATCTAGTTGACTCTGACTCATAGCGAACTTGTAGGTCAAAGTAGAAACCCCACAAGGTTTCCCAGATTGTAAATCTCTATAGAAGCAAGCTGCCACACCTTTCTCTGGTGGAGTGGCTAGTGGGTTCTGATTAACAGCCTGTCAGTTTTTGGCTAAGCACTTTAAACCACTGTGCCACCAGGGTTCCAGAAAACCAAGATATAGTGCCCTATAATTTGGCAAATATTTGTTTCCTGGCAGTGATGAACCTACCAGTTTGATGGTTTACAATGTTTACAATTGCCACTGCTTGCAGCTTTATTTTTATCCCCAGATTAGACTCAAAGTAAGCTGATTTTATCAAGCCACAGGGTAATTCTGACTATCTCATCTGGTTGTTTTGATACAGTGTTGTTACAACTGACCTGTATATGTAGAGAATTACTAGGTCACCACCTCATGGAAATGTCTTTTAATTATGACACTGACAGCATGTGTCCACTGAAGTTAAGGGGGGAAAGAACTGCATGCTTTACTTGAATGCCAAATCTAGTTACATGAAAATGGGGTTTTAGATATGGTCAGATTATAGCTCCTTAAATGTTAGTCAGGTACAAAAACTCAGTGTAAAAAAAAAAGAAGAAAAAACAGCGTAGAAACAAGAGGTTTTTGAGGAACAACTGAACACTCAGATGTAGCAAGTATGTCCTTCAAACCACATCCTTCCTGTTGCCCGTGGGAAAGGTGTGGTATTTGTGTTGCATGCAGAGTAGATATGTGTGTGTTTCCATAAATAAAAGGATATTATGTGTGTGTTTGACTTTTGTGATGGCAAGATCAATAGATTACTCTGAAAATTTTTGTTCCAGCTCAAGGATCAGCAGATTTTAAAAATCTGCACTAGGAGCAGAGTATTTAAAATGCGAATGACCCATGATGGCATTCCTGGTGAAAAGCAGAACTGACACTTGCAAACGATGTTGTATCTATGCTGTTATTCTACTTACAATGGCTCAGTGGAAAAGACTTGACATATGTACCAATCTTTGGACTAATGAGCCATATTGTAATAATTTTTGAAATATTTTGTGTTCCTTTAATGAGTTCCATCCAAAATATATAGGATAAGAGTATATATTGCACTAAAACTGAAACCTTCCCTAGGTTACTTTCTTTGCTCCTATTGTTCATAATTTGCTCAGGTTGCCAGGTTAACAAATCAGCAGAGGATTAATGGATTTGTCATTTATTCAGGGACAAAATAGCACTCTCCTGAAAACAAAAAGTTAAAATTAAAAGTTGTAGGAAAGATTACACTTGTGTTATTATAATTAAAGAGGTCATGAAACCCTCAACTTTAGCAAGCCAGAACTTTCTATCTTGCAAGTCGCTATCACGTGAACAAAGATCAACCTGTGAACATATTCCGAATGCTCTAGAGATTTTAAGATGCTTAATCCCGAACATAATGAGGTTTTGTCTATAGACAAACATGTTAGAAATGATTAGTATCGTTAAGTCTTCTTATATACAATAAAGGAAGTCATCACCTTGAATATAATAAAAACAAAAATAACTGATTGAACATCTGTAAAAAGAGTGATTTTTTTGGAGAGGCAATATGCACTTTTTAATTTAATTTGTGTTTCATTTGAACCCAATTAAAATTGATTTGAGGACAATATGTATTTAAGTTAGTATTTCCATACAATAGTGTAGTACGAGTTCTTACTGTGGAGTTTTAAGTATTCAGAATTTTATTCAATTATCCAATTAGAAGAATACTGAATTGAAAGATTTGAAACGCAATAAAACCCCAAAGTCTGTACAATATAATGCTGATTATGTCTAAGAAACTCCAGTGTCTTTTTAATTCTTATAACCAATATAGGTAAAGGCACCTACCTGATTCTGAGTGAAATTCCTTTTAGAAAGAACCAAACCAGCTCACTGCCATGGAGTCAATATTGACTCATATCAACTCTGTAGGACAGGCTACAACTGCCCCTGTGCATTTCCAAGACTGCAAGTCTACAGGAGTAGAAATCCCCATCTTTCTCCTGAGCAGTGGCGACTGTTTTCTAAGTGCTGACCTTGAGGGTCAAAGCCCAATGGTAACCATTACTCCACCAGGGCTCATTTTTTTAGAGTGAGAGAACGCGGACTACAAAAGATGAGATTGGTGATAGAAGTGGAAGAAACGCCTTTTCTCCAGTTCACTTTAGTAGGTGCCTCTTCCTAATGTACAGTGCATCTACTTAGAATAGAATCCCAAGTACTACAAGATCAAGTGGAATCTTACATATTTAAATGATAGGCATAGCATTAAAACAGGTGTAATTGAGCAATTATTGTCTTAAGGACCTTTCAGAACTCAAAACCCAACTTAATGCTGTCTGTCGAAGCCCTCTCATAGCAACCCTACAGGACAGGGCAGAACTGCCCCCTAGAGGTTCTGTGATTGTAACTCTTTACAGGAGTAGAAAGCCCTTTCTTTCTCCCAGTGAACAGCTGGTGGTTTCTGAATGCATAACCAGGACACTTATGACATAATAAAAATTGCATTCCATGGACGGTATAAATGCATTTTAAAATATAGGCTACTGAGAGTTTTATGCTAAAAGTAAGCAAAAATAAAACTGTATATTCTGATGAAGTTTTCACACTCAAAAAAAATCTTTCTAACAGATTACAAAGAACTGACATGATATCAATCTAAATGAAGGATATTTTATTGAAATAGTCCCTACAATACCAATTCACAATTCAACAAAAATGAAATATCTTCCTACAGTATGTGAAGTACAAATGAAGTATTTTTTTTTCAAATGAAGCCTTAAATGTATAATTTTATTGAGTAATAGGAGTGAACTTGCAAAAGAATTGGAAAAGAATAGTAAATAGGGCCAAACAGTTTAGCAATATGAAAAAAAAATAAACAAAACTGGTGAAGAGGAGCAAAGGAACCAAAGCTGATGAAGAGTTTTCAGAACAATAGCTTATTTTTTAAAATAAACTTTAAAGATAAGGAGAATTTATCTCCTCAACAAAGGATAGGGAAAGCCCTACCACACTCTAGAATCCAAGAAGAAAATGAACAAATGTCCCTAGACCCCATTAATTACAGCAACAGGTAGTACTGACTATCTGTAGTTATGTTAAAATAGTAAATAGACCTTAACACAAGGAACACATTTTGTATTTTATTCAGATCTAACATTTTCAGGAGTAACATTTATGTTGACTATTGAAGTGAATCCTTTCTAGCTGATTGTACACACGTCTTATTGAAATCCCTTTTTCTTTTATTGAAATCACTTATTTCTTAAGTGTGAGTATTTTCAAAGTAGACATATATAGAAATTAAAGATCATGAAAACTAAAAGGAAAATAAAAATCAAGTTAAGTAGATTGTTTCATAAGTATATTATTTTATTCTAACAGACATCAATTTGATCAATATCCTCTATACTCTAGCTTTTACTTCCTCTGGATAATATGAGAAATATTGCTGAATTGTAATATCAGTTATATCTAAGTCTGCTTTCATATTTCAATTTATTAAACTATATACAAGGCTTCAACACTCAGTTACTTTATAGAAAATTAAACACATGAAACAATTCCCTAAGTAAGCATGATGCAGTACATAATATTTCTATAAATATTCTAGTGTGATACCAAAGCAAAAGAAAAAGTTAGTGTTTTCTAAAACACAATGTGCTTTTAATTGTAATGTATTATTACATTTTCTCTCACAGGTCAATCTTTTATATTATCCTTAATTGAGTTTATATGAAGAGAATTTGATTTTCCTTATTTTGGAATTGCTATTTTCAAATTTATCTGTGAAATGAAGAATCATCCAAACAAAAAAACACACTGCCATCAAATCAATTCCAATTCATAGGAACCCTATACAGGTTTTCTGAAATTGTAAATCTTCTCATCCTTTCCTAAGGAGCAACTGATAGGTTTAAACAGCAATCTTTGGTTAGCAGTCCACCATCTAACCTACAATACCATCAGTGCTTGTTAAACTGTTCATTAAGTTCTGTCATAATCCACAATTGATCAAGTACTCTTTAGGTTCCCATACTAAGGCATCATTCTTAGTGTTTTGTTTGCACAATTCCATTACACTAATTGGTTATAGCATTTCCAGGGACTAAACACAATTCCTCTTCAGCTGAAATTGTGTGAAATGTTTCTAAAATTAGATTGGAAGCTGCCATGGATCAGTCCTGAGCCAGGACTAAAGTAATGTATCTTAGAACAGTTTACTTCTCACCATGAAGTCCCTGGTGGCTTTAGAACTTTAAAATGAGGCTCCAAAGTTCAGGCCAGTAGCATTTTGCATCCTGGCAGCACTAGTTCAATTGGTTGCCATGTTGTGAATCCTGCCAAAAGCCATAGCCTTTCACCACAAGCAGTTGGGAAACAAACTTAATTTTATGAACGTATATATTCTGGCCTTGCATTTATACTCGTTGATGCCAAACTTTCCAAATATGGCTGAAACCCACAAATGATCTATTTTGTCTCTAGCCAAATCAATTTGGACCCCAAGCCAGAGTCTTGAATTTGTAGATGTTTGGTAAATTGTTGGTTTATCTGGGTCCATACAAACATACAAATTTAAGCTCTCAGTGTTCTTGTCAGGTGCTATCGAGTCAGTTCTGACCCATAGCAACCCTATGCACAGCTGAATGAAATATAGCCTGGTCCTGCACCATCCTCACAATTGGTCATGTACTTGAGCCCACTGTTGTACCACTGTGTCACTTTCTCTCTGTGAAGGACTTCATCTTTTTCACTGACCTGACACTTTACCAAACATGATATCCTTCTCCAGGGACTGTTTTTTCTTGACAAATGTGTCCAATGTTTGCAAGATGAAGTCTCACCCCCATTGCCTTTGACTGTATTTTTCCAACACAGATTTTGTTTGTCCATACAGCAGTCTGTGATACGTTAAATATTATTTGCCAGCGCCACAATTCAAACGCATTGACTCTTTTTAGGTATCCATTAATCAATGTCCAATGTTCACATGCATATGAGACAATTGAAAATAACATCACTGTTTTTCAGTACTCAAACGAGGTCTTGTGTAGTACATTTACACAGTGAAACAGGTTTTTAGATCTCTTGGATCCTGTTCTATGAACATTGACTGTAGATCCAAGCAGACAAAATCCTTGACAACTTTAATCTTTTCTCCATTATCATGGTGTTACTTACTATTCAGTTTTAAGGATTTGGGTCTTCCTTTCATTAAATTTTAATCCATACTGAAGGTTGTTATCCTTAATCTTCATCAGCACGTGCTTTAAGTCCTCCTCACTTTCAGAAAGTAAGTTTGTGTCATCTGCTAATTGGATTGTTAATTAGCCTTCCTCCAATCCTGATGCCACATTCTACTTGTGCTTCAGCTTCTCTGATTATTTTCTCAGCATACTAATTGAATAAGTATGGTAAGAGGATACAAACCGGCACACCTTTCCTGATTTTAAACCATGCAATATTTCCTTGTTCTAGTCGCACAATTGCCTCTTGATACATGTACAAGTTCCTCATGAGCACAATGATGTGTTCTGGAATTCCCATTCTTGTCAAGGCTATCCATAGTTTCTTTGATCCACACAGTCAAGTACTTTAACATCATCAAATAAACACAAGTAATCATCTTTCTAGTGTACTCTGCTTTTAGTAACGGTCCATCTGACATCAGCAATGAGATTCCTTGTGCCATGTCCTCTTCTAAGTATGGTGAGAACCTCTGGCAGCTCCCTGTCAATGTACTGCTGAAGCCATTGTTGGATGATCTTCAGCAAAATTTTACTTGCATTTGGAATCAAAGATATTGTTCTATAATTTTGAACATTCCGTTTGATCACCTTTCTTTGGAAAGGGTACAAATCTGGGTCTCGGCCAGTCAGTTGGCCATGTAGTTGTCTTCCAAATCGCCTGCCAAAGACAAGTGAGTGCTTCCAGGGCTTCATCAGCTTGTTGAAGTATTTTGATTGGAATTTCATCAATCTCTGGAGCCTTATTTTTTGACTAATGCTTTCAGTGGAATTTGAATTTCTTCCGTTAGTACCATTGGCTCTTGCTCGTATTCTGACTCTGTGTATTTTCTCAATCTTTTTCTTCTGTTTTCTGAATCATTCAGTATTTTGCTCATTGAATATTTCAATTTACCTAGATTAAGCTTTTAGTGACATAAGTTAAGTATGATTTCCTTTATCAAGTCGAAGGCCCAAATAATATACCTGTAGGAATTTTTTTTGTAGTTTTCTTCACATTGACACTTTCATTTTCTGTAGCAGTATATGATAGTGGTTAAGAGTCCATTTTAGAATTTTGTGTTTATGAGTTGAAGTCCAGGCTTCCTATTAAATATGTATGCTTGGAAATGTTACACTAATTTTACCACCGAAGGCACAAATTAAGATTCCATAAGATCATACATTTAAAGTTGTTAGCATACTGTCTGTTGTGTAGAATGCATTTAATAAATGGCAAATGTTAGAATAATTCATGATTATTCAGAAATCTAGTATTTTCTCCACCTGCCAAATTTACCTTAAACTTAATACCGTCACAGAAAATCCCTTAATCTTCTTATACCTCTATACCCTTTTGGAGTTTTTGAGTATCATATTTCATCATTACACCAAATCAGGTAAGCTAACAATTTTCATTGCTGAGTGTTGTTCCCCATACCCCCATGATACAGTGGTCAGTTCCTAGGCTGCAGTTTGAAACCACCAGCCTCTGTTACAGAAGGGTGTGGCAGTCCGCTTCCATAAGCACGACAGCCTTAGAAACTCTGAAACCCTTTCACTCTACCCTGAAGAGTCAACAGGAAATCAGACTCTAAACCATGGTTTTGTTTTCTGTTTTGGGTGTATTTTTTTTGTTTAGGTTTTGTGCCCCCATATAGTTAATTACCCAAAGTTAATTATTATCATGGTACATTCATGGTAGCATAATGGTTACTTGTTGGCCATTTGGAACTACCAGCTACTTGTAGGGATAAAGACAGTTCTTTCTACTCCTGTGAACACTTACAGTCTGGGGAACTCACAGGGCCAGTTCTACCCTGACCTAAAGGTCCACTGTGAGTCTCATCAACTCGATGACGGTAAGTTTGAGCATTATTATCATGAATATGTAAATATTCTTCATTTTTATTTCTGCATTCTTATTTCAGCCCTTTGTCATCTCCGGGTCTGACCTTTACAATAACCACTTAGCCATCCTTATACAAAATCTTGAGATCTTTCTGAAAACTGCCCCTTCCAGTACCGCTATCTTCCAGAAGCAATGTGCACTGTACAACTCTTCTAAGAGAAACATACTGCTTAACCTCAGCCCCCTTTCCAACTAATCTCCTCCCACAACCTATTCTGCACTTTGAAAGAAACTTCATATGTGATCATTTAAAACTTATTTTGCTTTTAGAAAAAAATCCAGCCTTATCCAGTGGCAATATGTTTTCTTTGATTTGTGTGGTATAATATTGGTATACTTTGCCAAATGGATATGCTCTTTTCTACCATAATAATGGTTAAATGGAAGCTTGGAAAACAAACAAAAATAAGCAATTACCTAACATAAGTCAGAGTGAAAATGTATGCCATGGTATTTGCTAAGTGTTTGGAAGTAGATTACTAGACTTTTCTTCCAGAGTGCCACTGAGTATACTAAAACCACCCATCACTTAAACATTTTAAGTTTTCTTGACATATGATTTATATATCATGTATTTTAATGTGTTAAACATATTAAAGCATTGTTCAATTATCACCACAATCAATTTTAGAACATTTCTTCTTGTACTCATTATTCTTCTCAAAAACTCACTACCATCAAGTCAACTCAGATTCATAGTGACCCTATCAGATGGGGGAGAACTGTCCCTGTGGAATTCTGAGACTATAACTCTGTGAGAGTAGAAAGTCTCCTCTCTCTCCTGCAGTGTGACTGGTGGTTTTAAACTGCTGACCTTGTGGTTAGCAGCCAAATACTTAACACTCAGTCACCAGGGCTCTTCCCAAACACCTCCGCTATTTCCCTAACAAAGTATTAATCCAGATACTCTCTCAATAGATTTCCTATCCTAGATTTCATATAATTAAAAGATATGAAAACCAACCAACACCAAAACAACAAACCACCACCAACAACAACAAAAACCCAGCAAGCAACAATAAAATAATACAGAGAAAACCCTCTAAGGAAAATAATAAAAACTAGAACAAATTTTAAATGGGTCAAAAGGGAGGACAAATGATATGGTGTTAAATTTTAACCTAACTATATCTGCATTCCAACGTTTTTGATAAGCAGTCAAGGGCTTATGTACTTATTCCACCCATGGACTCCAGAAGCTTAGAAAGCTAATATTAAATAAGAACCAGAAATCAGAAATAATTTATCATATTTCCAGAAATGTTATAAGACCAATAAGTAATCATATTAAGCATAACTCATTACCATAATCCATTGCCATCATGTTGATTCCAACAATTAGAAAATTGCAACTGCCTTATAGAATTTTCAAAACTGTAAATCTTTATAGAAGCCGACTGCCATACCTTTCTCCTATGAAGCAGCTGGTAGATTCAGAGCAATAATCTTTTGGTTAGGAACTGAGCTCTTTGACAGCTGTGCCTCCGGGGATCCTCACATTAAAGTATTGTGTGGAGCTAGGTAGGTAGGTACACAGATAGACATATATATCTTAAATATATTTGATTGAAAATGAAATGCAGTGATGATTTTTCAGACTTACACTGGACATGCTGGAAGGAGAGACCTGTCCCTGGAGAAGGACATTATACTTGGTAAAGTAGAGGCGCAGTGAAAATGAGGAATGTCCTCGACAAGATAGATTCATATGGTGGCTAGACGAGTTCACTGAGACTTAAGGATGGACAATGTTTCATTCTGCGTACATAGGGTCACTGTGGGTCAGAACCGACTAGATGGTATCTAACAACAACACCATTATAAATAATGTCTGTGTTATTACTGATTTTTAAAAATAAAATTTATGATTAATCAATAATATCTCCTAGATTTAATATGCTATATATTACTATGTAAGGTTGCATTGCTGCCCGTTTAAGCCCTTTTATTTTGACTGATTCTGATTTAACATTTTCAGAAGTGTAATCACCATACACCTTAGAGCTGCCTAAAATCACAAAGCATTGTAGTCACTTTGGGGAATCAAAAATAGCTTTTATTTCCTCAAATGATACTTTCTTTGCTCCCCAGGAGACATATGGGGAGTCTAATGGACAGAACACTACTAAAATCCACCTGTAGTAATTGTACTTTCCACTGGCTTCACCGTATTTATTTTTATTGTCACATGCTGTTGACCCTTGACTCCTGGCAATCCCATGTACCATGGGACTAGGCCTGTTGTGATCCAGACCATTTTCATTGCCTGATTTTTGGAAATAGACAGCCAGGCCTTTGTCCTTAGTCTGTCTTAGCCCATAAGTTCCCCTGAAACCTGTTCCATATCAGGAGAACTTACTGTCTCAACAACTTCAGGAAAATTGTGTAAACTCTGTGTTTTCTCCTCTATGTTTTAAGGATAATAATACCTATTAATAGAGTTATTTGCCTATCAAATAATAAATTTCAAGGAAAGCACTAGGTATATGCTTGGTGCACAGTCAGCAGTGAGAAATTGAAAGTATCATATTTAGTGAAGAGCTATAGTTTGCTTTGATGGGAATTCTTCCGGGAAGTTCTTAGTCTTCTGTGTAGACATGATTGTTGTTCTAAATAGTCTGCTCCTCACCCACAAAGAGTGAATCTTAAAATGTTATCTCAAAAACAAAATGTTATCTCATTTCAGAATGTTAGTTTCTTAATTTCTCTGTCAATTGAACCTTTTGCAGTGAGGCAATCTCTCTGACCTTTTTTGCTATCATCAATTGTTTAAAAAGCTCCCTTTAATTTTAAAAAGGCTTTTGTACTGCTTTTCCTTGGTGCTTGTTATAGGCTTGGGACCAAGTACTATAAAAAGTATTGGGCTGTATGAAGTTATAATGAAAGTAATTTAATTGGGCACTCTGCCTCCATAGATCAGCAAGGGTGAAAACGGCGTTTTAAAAAGAGTATATAAGAGAAATATTATAGAAGGATGACGGGAACCAACCTCATGGGTTGCTTTTGGCACTGAATTATGCACGCTGCATTAAGGCCAATGACAAATCTCACATCTTGTATATTTGCAAATGTGCTCCACTGACAAACAGATTTTCCACATGTGTTCTCCTAGGGAAGATGTCTAATCTGCATACATCTGTTTAGTTCATACCTGAACAGTTTTATAATCATGGCCCAAAGGCACCTAAATGCACTGCACATTCTCATCAGTGGAATAAATGCTATGTTTTCTGTTGAATATTTACATGTTTTATGGCTTCTACACAGGCTTAGCATTAGTGTATGGAATTACATGGCATTAGGAAGATATTGGGGTGTAAGAGAATGAGACCATTGGGTTTCTGGTCAAAGTTCTGTATTTTTGTCATGTAAGGTTTTTGGATATAATTACTCTGTGGCCTTATATTTGATAAAGGGTGGGAGTTGGATAAAGTTATGTCCACTAGACCCTCCTGGCTAGAGGTGGAGTCAAGACTGTAAATCAAGTGGTAGTTTGATGACACTTCTGTGGGGGTGTGGCCTTTTGTATGAGTGAGGGATGCTGGAAATTGGTCTCTGTTGAGACTTTGCCTTCCTGCTTGCTGAGACTCTGCCACCAACCCTGAGAGCTGCCTGTGCCCTGCCATGTTTCCACATCTTCAGACCCACATAATTCTGCACCTACCAGCCTGTGATCGTCCTACTTCCTGATCCACCATTCTGCATATAGCTATAGGAATCTTAAAGACTAATGGACTAGCTTCAGACTTATGGACTTTAGTTGGGCTGGACTGGTATACCTTCATATGTATATACTTCTTGATATAAGCTCTTTCTTATACATAGGTGAGTGTCACTGGATTTGTATCTCTACAGAGCAGACCTAACATAATAGGAACTAAGACAGATACAACTACTGGTGCAGGGAGTAGAAACTGGTCTTCTAAGAATACATGGTATCTGTCTTTTTTTAAAATTTCTTTTAATTTCTTATATCTCTTATCACAATCCATACATTCCTCCAGTGTGTCAAGCACGTTTGTATATATGCCGCCATCATCATCTTCAAAGCATTCTCTTCCCACTTGAGCCCTTGATATCAGCTCCCCATTTCTTCCCCCTCCCTCACTTGCCTGTCTCACGAATCCTTGATAAGTTATAGATTAATTTTTCCATGTCTCACATCATTCTCTGTTGCCCCTCATCCACTTTTGCATTATTCATCCCCCTCAGAGGGGGT
>NW_022107407.1:3316245-3321719 GCF_000313985.2 Echinops telfairi
GGCTTGAAGATAAACAAGTGGCCATCTAGCTGAGAAGCAACAAAGTCCACATGGAAGAAGCACACCAGCATGTGTGATCATGAGGTGTCAATGGGATCAGGTATCAGGCATCTAAAATCATACCCAAAGTGAATGGGGGTGGGGGGGAGGGCATGGACTGGAGACCCAATGCCCATCTGTAGACAATTGGACATCCCCTCCCAGAGGGGTACAGGGAAGAAATGAGCCAGTCAGGATGCAGTATAGCATCAATGAAACACACAACTTTCCTCTAGCTCTTTGGTGCTTCCTTCACTCCACTATCATGAACTCGATTCTACCTTACAAATCGGACTAGACCAGAGCATGTGCACTGCTACAGATAAGAAGAGCCTGCAACACAGGCACTCCAGGATAGATAAACCCCTCAGGACCTACAATGAGAGTAGAGATTCCAGGAGGATTAGGGGAGGGTTGAGAGAGAAAGGGAGAATCGATCACAAGGATCATATCTGTCTTTCAATGTTCCTGATTCTATGAAGTCATTTGAAAACATTGACTCTTTGGTTGCCTCTTATAAGTATACAAGGGTAGTTCACTTGAATATTATATAAATTAATTAATTGCTCTATAAAATTATCAAAATATCATCAATTAAGAGGTCTCTATAAATAAAGCAAAATGTTTTGGTATTGCCATGAAGATTATGCAACTAATTGAATAACTTGATCTTTTCCCTTTGGACTTCCATATTTTCAAGTCAAAAATGGAATGTTTTAGAATAATTTCCATTTCTTTTCATTTGACTTTTGAATCAAGAGTCTACTAATCCTTATCATCAAGTAGGTAAGGCCTTAGTTGTGTGAAGATACACAATATATACACACAGAACACTATTTATGTATCACTTTATCTATCATCCTATTTATCTATCTATCCTCCTATCTATGCATGCATCTATCTATCTTCTACCTTCTTAACTATTTGTTCTTTAAACTATAAAGGAGCCATCATTATTGTTGTAGACAAAATGAACATGGGTGCAATGACTCAATTCTTTATTCAAACTGGGATTTTTTTCGGTTTTTTGGTGTCCATGATATTTTAGGCATTCGGTTCTAGAAATGTGGTCTTTTGAGCCTTGTGTGTTTCCAAGATTCCTTCAAGAATACATGAAGTCAAAATTACTTTCAGTACTAACTGTATAGATATTATGTTGCTATTATCAGTGATGATATAAAAGCAAATGTAAATAAATCTACTAGTTCTTTGCCATGAATAAAGTCAGTGACATGTATCTCTAATAATAGTTATTGTATCCTTCACTGACACATGGCCGCTCATATTTCACTTTAAAATATATTGATGATGCAATAATAATAATTCATTAATCAATTCGATGTAGATCTTGATTACATATTTAAATTTTTTTATTTGTTTACAATGTGAAATAAGCATGAATTCCTGTTTCATACTGAAGTATGACTGTTTTGAAGAAACAAGATATTGAAGAGATTTTCAAAAATATAAAACAATACCATTCTTCCTATTAAATGTTTGTTAGAAAATATACATTTTCATTAATTATGTATTATTTGTATTAATAATTGCGTTAGTTAATTGTGCCAACCTGGCAGATAAACACATGGGGTTAATTGAAGGGCAGAAGGATAAATGGCTTGGTGAGCCTAGCCTTTCTAGTTTTCAGGTCTCTTGCTTTGTGATGGTCGCACCAGGGTGCAGCTGCCTTACCAGTTCCCTGCTTCAGCTTGCAAGATTGACCTCTTAGGAGACATCCCCAAGGAGAAGTCACATGGACCTATCCCGATTCAGCCCTGGGTGCTGGAGCAGCCATGTGGAGACCCCTGCTAGTGCTGAGATGCTTATTTGTTCAGTGACTCAGCTTTCCTCCTGCGGTTGGCATCATTGTCTCTGTTTTGTGAGGTGGAGGACTTTGTGGACTGGTGTTGGGTTAATGGGTTAAGGTTGGACTTGTGGGCCTGGGCAGCATTGGGTTGGGATGTTTTCGTGATGCACACTTTCTTTACATAAAACTCTCTTATACATGAGTTGCTGTGGATTTGTTTCTCTAAAGTACCTAGACTAATACAATAATACATTATTAATAATACATCAATGTATCACATTAATTATATTAATACATTAATACAATGTATTATTATACATTAATCATGTATTATATATAATGGATATATTGTTGTTACTTTAAAATATAATTTTAATTCAAAATTTAAATTTGGTAAGTATTTATGTGTGTATATATTCCTACAACCAAAAGTTCTTTAGAGAGTTCCCAATAATTTTAACAACATAAAGAGGAATTGAGATAAAAAAAACTTTTGCAATCCAATGACTTAGATGCTGGAAAGGCAGAATCAATGACATTGTCTCTACCTTTCAGTTTCATTCAACCAAAAACCCAATTCCGAGCCACGTAGTCAATACTGACTCATGACAACCCTATAGGAAAGAGTAGAATGTTCACAGTGTGTTTCCATATCTGTACTTCTTTACAGGAGTAGAAAGCTTCATCTTTCTCTCATCACAGTTTCATAAAGGAGTGCAAATATTACAATGAATGTTGTTATATAGTGGCAGTCTATAATGAAGACGATGGCAGAATGTTTAAAAAAAAACCAAAAACCTCAAGAAATTGGGACAGAGAATTTCTTAACAGAAATATTGCTTTTTCTGCATATTGAAGTTTATGTGAATTTTGAAATTTGGGTACACATTAGGCTGATAAGGGTAATCTTATAAAGAAAACAATCTTTAAAGAAACTGACTATAAGAGAGCATGTCATGTTCTGAAGACTGAAGCTTTGTGTTGCGCTGAATCTGAAGTCGTAGACTGAGAGCAGCAGCACCTGCATGTGGTCCTAATGTTGGGGGTGACATTGAAAGATTCCTATTTAAAACAATAATTCTAGCAATAATATAGAAGTTCATGTGGGTGTCGGAAAGGTCTAGAATTTGGGTCAGCACACTGTGGCTCTTAGGCCACATGCAGCTCTTTCAGTACATATATGTGACTCTGAAGTAAAATTGAACAAAGTTTAAGCATATTTTTTATATAATGGTGATTTCATTTGTTTGTAAAAATACAGTATGGCTCTGAAATAAGTTGTAAATTGCTGTGGGGTAAAGCATTGGCTCTTCCATCTCAAAAGTTTGCTGACACCTGTTCTATAAGGAAAAGGACTAATTTAGAATTATTTTGTAATGGCCTAAGTGCATATGTTTAATATTGAGAAGGGAAATGAAGGAATACATTTGATAAATGTCAGTGAGGAAGAATTTGTGGACCTTAGTGGCCAATTGAATGCAGAAGATGAATTAAGAATGAGAAAAAGAATGGCTTAAAAGTTTTTGGTTTAGGACATGCTTTAAGTGAGAGTGGAAAAGCTGGGGAATTAGGAAAAGAGGATATTGATAAACTTCTTAAATGATTTGATCTTTCTGTAATTAGATTATCATGTAAAGAAACCAAATGAACAGTTACTAAGGAGAAATACAGAAGCTGAGAATAAAGACTTGGAAATTTTCACGTACCAATCTCAGTTGAATTTATGAAGCTACTTGAGATTTCCCAGACCATGGTTGAAAAATGACTGCAGAGTAATATTGAGGGTATTAACATTGCCAGATATACAGAGGAAATTATATCACAAGCTGTACCAGAGTAGTTATTATGATATATATAGTTTTTTCAACAATATAACAATCTTTTTAGTAGATACCCAATTCAGCAGGTTTTGAAAAAATACCCTAAAATATAATGCTTTCCCTGAAATGCAATGTTTTCCCTATAATAATGACAAAATGGTGTACATTTTTCCTCTATAGTTCCATAATGCAGTTACATCTAGGGAAATATCAAGTTGTCCAGGAAGTATACATTGTTGTTGAGATGGGGTCTTTACACATTCAAACAAGTTCCCCAACACACATTTTCTAGTTGTGTGACTGGAGTTAAATATGTGGCTCATCTGTACCTCAATTTTTTCATCTACAGAATGAGGATAACCGTAGATAACCAATAATAGTAGATCTTATGAGCCAATGTGATGATTCAGTTAATCAATACATACTTAGAATAAACCTGGTAGTGTAGTGGCTATGCATTTGGGCTACCAACCACAAAATCAGTACCTTGCAACCCCCTGCTACTCTGTAAGAGAAAGTCAAGTCTTTCAAGTTCCGCGAAGAGGTCCAGTCTTAGAAACCTTCCAGGGCAGTCCTCCCAGGTCCTACAGGGGAGCTGTAAGTTGCATGCCATTCGATGACAATGAGCTTTTTCTTTCTTGGGGTTGGGGGTGGTGCTTACAAAATAGACCTACCTGGAGAGTGTTCAATACTGGCTAGCTAAAATAATACCCTTCGGTATGCCCTATGCGTACAGACTTATTTAAAATGGTATTTTTATTTAAACTTCAGTTAATGTGTTGTGAGGTTCAGAAAGATCTCAATTGATGACCTGGTTACTACTGACAAAGTGATAGGGTATCTATCACAGTTAGCTTTAATATTACCTTAGGATATTGGTATGTATGTCTTTCTTGCATGTGAGGAAAAGCTGTGAATATTTCCTGGAATAAGTTTTCCCTTTTCAAAATATCTGGCAGCTTAATAATTCTAAACATTGCTTGGCAGAGAAATGACAGTCCAAAACTGGAAAAAACAATCCACAATTAGCCAGATAGTTTGTGTTTTCTAAAACATGCTATTCTTTCCTGGACTTTTTGACATTTCCCTCTTATCTTCCTCACCATTCTATATCCTCTTCTCCCAAACCCTTGTATTTTGTTTCCCTGTAGACACAACATCCTGGGGTTTCATTTACTGATAAATAAAGAAACCAATAACACAGCTTCAAGCGGGTGAGCCCCAATAGTGATGCCCTTCTGAGGTATGCCCTGATATAAATGAGCATAAGCAGAATATAACAGAATGGCCGTCACAAGATTGCCAGTTTAACTTGTATCTTAATCCAGCATACAGGGTGGTGATGTACCATGACTGTGCTTGTTCACCAACCAACAGTATACTGCTCTTGGTACCCTTGCCTGCTGCTACCTGAGACACTGTGTTGTCCAGCTTAAGACCTCCTGCTACAAGTGTGTCTGGGGTCGAGTCCAGTTCACTCAGTGGAGTTCCCATTTGAGGTCTCACGGATGCAGCCTCTGGAGCATGACGTGCACCATGGAGATCCAGGATTCAGTGTCCCAGTCCTCTGTCACATTCAGTCTGGTCTCCAGGGAAGCCCTATGTCAATTCTGCCCTCCCACTGCATGCCACTAAAGACCATCCCTTCCTAAGGATGCCAAGAGCATCCTCAGTCTCTCCTGCCTCTATCTGGAAGTCAGCCTTCCCTCCCCTCCCCCCAACACTGTTTACCAGTTTTTTTAATCCACTCTTCTATTGATGGGGATTTAGGCTGTTTCCAGCTTCTTGCTATTGGGAACTGTACTGCA